>NC_056728.1:606393963-606418963 GCF_019279795.1 Protopterus annectens | reverse complement strand
TCTCAGGAGCCTGATTTTCTCCCCCCTGCTCCCAAGAAGCCTGATAGGTTTTATAGGGTTCCTGAGGATTATTCTTTTTTATATACATGTCCTGCTGCTGACCCCTCAGTAGAGTCCATAGCCTCTGATAAGCCATTTCAATTGCTTCCTTCACCCAAGTTATTGCCTTCTGACAAGGACAGCAGAACTACGGACAGGCTGGGCAAAACAGTTTACACTTCTTCTACCCTAGCTATTAGGGCTATTAATTATCAGACCCATATGTCTAGGTATGTGTTGGTTCTTCTTTCTCAGGCCTATTGACTTATTTCTGATTTTCCAGACTCGAGTGTAAACCTTCTGTTATTTACTTGCTAGGGACTTCCTCCCAAGTCATTTGTCATTCTATTAACTGTACTTATGATGCAGTGGATGCCTCTTCTAAGGCTGCTGTTTTTGGTTTAGTTATGACAAGGTATTCTTGGCTTAGGCTTCAACCTGTACCTGATGATATTAAAGCTAAGTTGATGGATGCTCCTCTAGATTCTAAACCTTTGTTTGGGGAAGCTGCTGCTGGTTTGTTTAAGTCCCTTCTGAATAAGGGTAAGGCCTTATGGGAACTTAACATGTGTTTGTTTCACCTGTGCCTTAATTTCAGAGAAACTACCCTGCTTAGCCTGCCTTTGTAGATAGGCAGTCTTGTTCTTCTGCTAAAGGTAAGAAGAGTGGCAAACAGACTCCTCCTGCTAAGGCTACTCAGTTTTTAGGGACTCCAAAGCCCTCCTTTCTTAACAAACCAGGTGCTGTGTGACTATCCAATTCTTCCCAGCCACATTCCACTTTCTCTTCACCTTTCTCTTTCGGTTTGGCTTAAGATCACTAAGGATTATTGGGTTCTTTCGATCATTTCTCAAGGATACTTCATGGTGTGGAAATCCCGTCCTCCTTTTATGGGCATTCCTCCACCATCTTGGGAACATCTTCCCTTTTTACCAGATGTTCTTCAAGATCTCTTATCTCAGGGAACTATTCAAGAGGTGTCTGTGTCCCAAAGGGGGAAGAGTTCTACTCCAAACTGTTTCTAGTACCCAGAAAAGAGGGTACTTGGAGTCCTATTCCAGACCTCTCTTATCTAAACACTTTTCTAAAGTTACATTCCTCTTAGATGTTGTCCCTTCAGATTCTGTTTCTGCTCTTGCTCCCTCAGGCCTATATGGTGTCTTTGGATCTCAAGGATGCTTATCTCCATATTCCAATCCATTATCTTTTCATACATTTTTTTGAGTTTCTCTGTTGTTTCCTGACATTTTCAGTTCTGTGGTTTGCTCTTTGGCCTTTCTACTGCCCCAAGGGTGTTCACTAAATGCCATGTTCCTATGATTATCTTTTGCAGACTTCAAGGGATCTAAATTATTCCTTACTTGGATGACCTGTTGACTCAGGCATCCTGTCCAGAGACCCTTTTTTTAAAATCTTCATTTTGCTGTATCCCTTCTTCAGAGCCTGGGGTTCACTGTAAATTTCAAAAAGTCTTCTCTGACTTCTTCTTAGGATCATGTTTTTCTGGGTTTCAGGATTCAGGTAGTGCCAATGCTTGCATACCTGCCCCCTCTGAAGGCATCCACAATCATTTCTTTCTTTCATACTCTTTCTCCCTCTGGCTTTCATTACCGCCAGGGAGTTTCTGAGATTTCTGGGTATCATTGTTCCCCCTAGCCAAACTTCATATGAGAAAGTTTCAGTGGCTTCTGAAGTCAGTGTGGCTTCAACATGTTCATCCTCTAGAATTTGTAGTTCCTCTTCTTCCTTGCTTTACAAATAAACTTATGTGGTGGTTTCAGCAGTTGTATCTGAATCCAGGGATCCCTTTTCATCCCTCTGTTCCCTGTCTGGAATTGTTCATGAACAACTCAGACATGGGATGGGGGTGACTTTTGCCTCCCTAAAGGTGCAAAGAGTGTGGTCACCTAATCAGCAGAAGGAGCACATCAGTGTCAAAGAGATGAGAGCCCTTCTGCTGGATCTTCAGGCCTTTCACTCTCTCTTTTCTCTAGAACATTTCAAGGTATTCACAGACAATATCACAGTGGTGTGGTATATCGATGTGCAGTGCAGAATGAAATCTTATCTTCTTTGCCAGTTGGCACTTCTGGTATTAGATCTTGCTGTCAAGTGTCAAGTGACTGTTCAGGCAGTTTATATCCCCTCTGGTCAGAACACTGTGGCAGACACTCTGAGCAGGTCCTTAACTCAGTCCCACAAATGGATGCTTCACAGGGATGTGTTTCTGGACATTATCCACCAGTGGGGTAATATGCAAGTGGATCTTTTTGCTTTCCCTCTGAACAGACAACTTCCTCTGTTTTGTGCCAGAGTCCCAGGTCCTCTGGTAAGGAAGGTGGATGCCCTCTCATTCTCTTGGAAGTGGATGTTTCTTTATGCATTTCTTCCCCTTCCTCTCATTCCAAAAGTCCTGTTCAAAATCTAACAGGATGCTCCCAAGTCTTGTTAGTGACTCCTTTTTGGCCATGACAGCACTGGTTACCTCTTCTTCTGCATCTAGCCAAGGGCAATCATCACAATTTATCTCAGAGGGCAAATCTAATCACACATGACAAGGGATCTCTTATCCACCTGCCTTAGCCGTAGCCATCTGTCCATGCTTCAACTGACATGTTGATAGGATTTTGATTCCTCGTAGACATCTTTTTTCTGAGGATGTGCTGCAAATCCTGAAAGAGCCAGGAAACCCATGACTAGGAAATCCTACTTATCCAAATGGAAGAGGTTTTCTTTTTGGTGTTTCTCTTGTAACCTGGACCTACTTACTGTGGAGGTTCCTTTGGGTCTCTCTTATTTGTGTGAGTTGCTCAATTCTGGTTTGGCCTATTCTTCCCTTAAGGTCCCCCTATCAGCTATATGTACTTGTCTGCCTTTTTGTCCTCCTTTAGCTGCTAGATTTGAGGTGAGACAATTTCTTAAAGGCATCTTTAATATTACATCTCTCAGGAAGCCTGTTCCTTCTTCCTGTGATCTTAATATTGTTTTGGAAAAGTTGACTCAGGGTCTTTTTGAGCCGGCTGCTTCAGCTACCTTTCAGCATTGTTCCTGAAAGACAGTTCTTTTGTTGGCACTTACTTCTGCCAGATGGGTGTCTAAGTTGCAGGCCTTTATGGCTTGTCTTCCTTTTTTGATTTTTCATGAGGACAGATTGTCCTTGCACACTAATCATTATTTTATGCCGAAGGTGGTTAATGAGTTATTACTTAATCAGTCTATTAATCTACCTAGGTTGTTCACCTCTCTGCAAACAGACAATGAGAGGGTGCTACATACTTTGGACATGCATAGGCAGCTTAGAATGTTCTTGGATATTACCAAGGCTATCAGAACATCTGATCAGTTATTTGTTTCTTTTCATCCCACATCTTTGGGGCTTGCTGGAGCCAAACAAACTATTTCTTATTGGATTTCTAAGAATATTTCCTTTTGTTACACTTTTCATGGAAAGAGCCTTCCTTTTTCAATTAAGGTTCATTCTGCTAGACTTGTGGCTTCTTCTGGTGTTTTTTTTCAATGGCTTAGATACTGATTCTATTCTTGAAGCAGCTACCTAAACTTCTTTGCATACCTTTACCAAGCACTACAAGTTGGATGGTATCACTAAAGCTAGGACTGGTTTTGCTAGTTCAGTTCTTCATGTTTTTTATGGGACTCTTCTGCCCTTTCCTCCTGCCAAGTTTCCTCTTGAGCTTTGGCACTCTCCCATATTGTTAAGAATACTACAACAGTGAATTTAAAAAACATAGTAGAGCTGTGTAAAATCTTACAATAACTGTAGATGTCCTTGCTTTCACTGCTGCAGTATTTGCTCCCTCCCTCCATCCCCCTAGTGCTTTACCTTCCTGGATGTACATGTTACCTCATGGGTTTCTTGGACTGGTGTTCCTCTTGGGGCAATCAATTGGTAAGCCTGAATGTCACCTTTATGCCCTATATTATGCAGGGACTGTATGGTGATGATTGGCATACCTTTTAAATTCTGAAGTCTTTGGAAGACTGTCCAGATATTGTGCTTCTGAGGCAGGGAATCCCTTATCATTAAGAATACTGCAGCAGTGAAAACAAGGACATCTCCCATTATGGTAAGATTTTACACAACTGTACTTTATACCTTCATTACAAGCACAGGTGTGCAAAGTGCAGACATCACTCAGTTTGCTATGAAAACATACTACAATTATAACATGACAGGAATTGTAATAACATTTCCCAAAAAGAATATACATGCAGCAAGTCAAATCAGCCAAACAGCAGTATTTCAGTTATGAAGGACTTGAATCCAAGAAGCATTCCCTAGTACGATAGAAGTTGATAAGCTCTAAGTTATATTTATATCATATAGATTAACCCCTCTTGGCATGTAAAATATGTAAATTAGGTATCAGCTCATTATCATTACTGTGTTACAAAATTTGCTTATGGTGCTGGGCAGGTAAACATGGTATGAGGACCTGTATAATTCTGTGTGCATGCACTAGCAATACAAGAATTAATATTCAGAATGTGGCTAGTTAATGCCTTGCAAGTGTAACTCATTAGCAGTAGTGCATGACTCAGTTCATCAGAGCCTCTCTTGGTCTGACTACTTTGCTTGAGATTTACACTGAATCTGCTGCATCTAAAGCCACCTGCTGCTAGATCTAATTCCCTGCACTTGAGCTCTAAAATCAGAATGTTTATATTAACAGGGTTTTCTGACTGCAGTCTTGTGGCAGAAATATACTCTAGCTAATCTATCCGAGTTGGGGGCTGATGGCTGAAAGCTTATTGTGCATTTCCTGATTGGTCTGCAGGCCTTGTAGTTGTAAAACATGTCCTCCTGATTCTGTATAAGTCCCATGCTTGTATGGGTTTGTGCTCAATTCCTCAGAGCTGCTCTTCGTTTGGCTACTTTGATTGAGATTTATACTGAATCTGCTGCATCCAAAGCCATCCACTGCTAAAAGAATGAAAATAAGTATCATTTTGAACTTCAACTGATTATATTTAGTGTATTTCATAACAATCCTGTATTAATTGTTACATTTCATAGAGTTTCAAAGCTGAACTGTTTCTACTGCTGCTATAGTACTTAATTACATTATGTCTGCTACTTTTACAAGACAGTAGTATCTAGACTGTGTGGTTTCCCTGCACTTGAGCTCTGAAATCAGCATTTGTATATTAAGAGGGCTTTTGGATTGCACTCTTGTGGCAGATGTGTACTGTAGCTAATCTGCCAGAGTTATGGGCTGTTGGCTGAAATCTTATTGTGTGTTTCTGTAGGCCTTACTGTTATAAAACATGTTTTTCTGATTCTGTATAAGCCCAATGTTTGCATTAGGCTGCTCTCCACACAGCAGTGATAAGCAGTGCCTCTTGTATAGACACAAACACTATCATGTTAAAATCTACCTCAGAATAACTACCTCTACAACATTCTCCAGTCCCTGTCCTGCTATAGGAGTATCTGAGTTGTGCATAGAGCAGTACCACCTTGTCAGATAGCTGCAGTTTACACTCAGTATAGCACTCATTCTGTGTCCATGTGTTATCATCCCAGTCCAGTTAAATCTCCCTACTCTTCCCCCTGGCAAAATCCATAGTAAAAAATGAAACCAAATGGATATGCACATTCCTGCTATCTCTATGGCCAACCTGGTGGACATGGGCATCCTGAAGCATTGTAGCAACTGTCTCATGAATACAGAGAAGCAGAAAATGATTGACTTCAACAATCAGCCAAGTTTCTGGTGTCATTCTAAGGGGGATCCAATATCTGTCTGCTTGAGATGACATGATTGACAGACCTCAATGCTTTGTCAGAGATGGCCTGCATCTGTCACCCCTAGGTTTCCAGATATTGGCTAAGGCTCTTGCCACCCTTATAGGGCCTTTTTTAGGCAGTGTTCCAAAGACTAAATTACAACTGTAATAGCTATGAATAAATGCAATCTGAGAGTCATGCTGCTCAACGCTAGAAGTCTAAATCTCAAGATTCACTCGCTCGAAGCAGTCCTCAAAATGGAGAACATTGTCATTTGTGCTGTAATGGAGACCTGGTTTAAAGCAGCAGAAAGCACCCCTGCGCTACCAGGCTATAACTTATTCCACACCTTTCGGCTACAGAAAATTGACCAAAGCTCCAAAGGCAGTGGTGTCTTCATATTCATAAAGGATATACACATCTCCAGACTAGTAGCCCAGCATAACGCATCGAACATACTTCAGGTACAAGTAACAGCGGGTAAGATGACGATTCATGTCATACCCTGCCTGCTATAGGTCCCCAACCATGTCCCAAGAATCTCATTCCATGTTCCTAAGCACCCTGGAAACTATTAGGGTCCAACCCAACACTTTCATACTAGGCGACTTCAACTACCCGTCCATCAACTGGGAAAACTACTCATGCACCAATGCACTTGTCCAACACTTCCTGGAATTCATTAATTCCAATGCACTGGACCAGCTCATTCTTACACCCACTAGAGGAAGCAACATCCTTGACCTGGTTATTACTAACATGGGCAAATGTTGCTCAACACCAATAGTCAATTCCTCCCTGGTTAGATCCGACCAAAAAGTAATTACCATGAAAATCCACATCTCACCCACACCACCAGCAAAGGTAACCACCATGAAAAACTTCTCCAAAGCTGACTTTGGGCTCCAAAAAACAGAGGTGGCTAACGTCACAGCACCCATGCAAATGGAAAATAGGTGCATGACCTCCAAATCATACACCAATGCACTGTATGAACACATGCATAAATGCATGGAACTAGCCATACCCAACATAACAAAGACACTCTCCTCCAAAAAAAGGAAGCCAATCTGGTGGTCCTGTGTCATTAACAAACTCTGCAACAGAAGGAAGAAACTGCTTGCAGAAAAAGGTGAAGTTCCAGGACTGGAAAAACTCCCTTATTAGCCTCAACAAAAAGTTGAGACCCCTCATCTAAACCTCTAAAGCTAGCTATGAAGGCAGAATTGTGGCAGACACTAAAAACAACAACAAAGCCTTCTACAGTTATGTCAAAAATCTCCATGGCAATACCCAGATTTCCTCTGAGTTACTACACAATGGTACCTCCTATACTGAGCCATCAGATATTGCCAACATACTGGCTGACAGATTCAGTGCCAACTTTACCCCTCCACCCCAAAGGACCAATCACAAGACTGGAAGAATGCCAGGCACCCAGCACTACTGCAGCACAGGTTAAAGCTGCATTGTCCAAGGCCAAGAATGCAGCTTCCATGGGACACGACAATATCCCTGGTTGTGTTGTATATGAACTACAAAGTGAACTGGCACCACACCTGTGTGCCCTGTACAATCACAGCCTCACCTCAGGCTTTATCCCTACAGAAGGGTGCACTGCTACAGACATCCCTCTCCATAAAGGGGGTGTGACTACAGACCCTGGGAATTATTGCTCCATTAGCCTGATGAGTCTGATATGTAAGGCTATGGAGTGCATTATCATGGACCTAATTAACAAGGATACAGGGAATCTCCAAACTCTGGATGCCATGCAATTTGGTTTTGTGAAAGGTAGATCATGCCTGCTCAACCTTGTTGACTTCTTTGAGTCAGTCACCAGAGCTGTGGATGAGGGCAAGGCAGTTCATACAGCCTACCTCGATCTGGCCAAGGCCTTTGATACCATTCCCCACTCAGGAATTATTGATAGATTCGCCAAACTAGGCATCAACCCCTATATCACTAGGTGGGTTGCAAATTGGCTCACAGATAGAAACCACAGTGTGAAAGTAGCAGACTCCAAGTCAGACTGCCGACCAGTCATGAGTGGAGTCCCACAGAGATTGGTCCTGGGTCCTCTCCTGATTGGCTTCTACTTCTCAGAAGTCCAGGCCAACATGGAGGGACTCTGGCTGACAAAATTCGCTGACAACTGCAAGCTGGGAGCCATTATTAACTCATACAAAATACAGAATGGAGAACACCGACTGCTGCAATTGTAATTTTTTAATTCTGGTACCTCGGCCTTCGCCTTCTCCTGGAATACATTTTACTTAATGCTCCACCCATTTTTATACAAATCTTTAATTAAATAATTGATGCACCATCCTCCAATTAAATAGTTACAATTATTTCATTACTACTTGAAGCAAACAAATTTGACATTTCTTAAGCACAACTATACAACATGTTAACTAGAGAATAAATAACATTCATTTCATAAATACTTCTGATAATATATACATAAATATAAATATTACCAATAATATATATACCTGTTATTCACACAATGTTGCCCTTGCAAGCAATCCCATTTCCCTGAATATATTAAGAAATATTAAGAAATATGTGAAGAAACTAACACTACTGAAAAAATTACTGAAAAAATCACTGAAAAAATCACTGAAAAAATTACTGAAAAAATCATTGAAAAAATCATTGAAAAAATTATTACTAACAGTATCCTTATGTGAAAAACACATTACACCTCCATATTCATCCCATTCGGAAATATAGTTTTTAAATTAAGAATGAACCTTGACTCCATCAAAAGTAATTTTTCACGAAAAATGGCCTCATTCCCAAATACATTAGGTCTTCCTAACACACTGAAGACAAATCCATCTGGGACCCCCCCATGATTGTCAATGAAATGTTTTCCCACTGGGCTCTCCAGCCTCTTGTGCCTTATATCTCCTAGGTGTTCCAAAATCCTTAATTTAACCCTTCTAGTGGTTTGTCCTATGTACCAATTCTGTCTCTCACAGCCACATCCTATAATATACACAACCCCAGTTGAGTTGCAATTATAAAATTCCGTGGCATTGTATTTAACCCCATTAATTTTGCAACCATCCAAATTCCTAATCCACTTACACACTTTACATTTTCCACACCTAAATGATCCCCTTCTATCATCTTCACCCCCTTCACCATTATTTCTAAAGTTTAGAATTTCCCTGAGATTAAAATATCTCTTATATGAAAAGGTCACCCGTGATGGAAAAAGTTTTCCAATCTTCTCATCTTCACAAATAATTGGCCAAAATATATCCACTAGTCCCTTCAAAGTTTGAGAAAAATGGGAAAATCTGGTTACAAAAAATATTTTTTCATTGGATTCCTTGGAACCACCACTATTTTTACCATGAATATCATGATTTCCAGAATGTCCCATCCCCCTAAATCTCACCCTATTGCTGGACCTTCTAGTGATGCCCAACTCATTCTCCACCCTTCTTCTAGCTTTTTTAACACTCATGACAGAATATCCCCTCTCTAATAACTTTCCTTCCACCTTATTGAATTCTACTGGAATCAAATTCTTTTCTGAAATGTGTCTCCCTATTCTTTTAAATTCACCGAATGGGAGAGATTCAATCAAGGAATCACTATGCATGCTAGAAGCATGGAGAAGATTTTCCGTTGCAGTCTTCTTATAATGTGGTTTGTATTGAATTATATCATCCTGGTTCACATAAATTTCTACATCCAAATAATGGATGGATCTACCCCCCATGGTATAGGTGAAATCCAAACCCCAATTATTTTGCTTCAACTCTGAAACAAAATTCTCAAACTCTTCTGGTACACCACTGCACAAAAATAGAAGGTTGTCAATAAACCTCATATATTTGACCACCTTCCTTTTATAAAAGAAAGAGGGATAAATGTAACTATTTTCAAAATGGGCCATGAACAAAATTGCATATGAGGGCGCAAAAGCCGCCCCCATAGCTGTGCCCTCTTTTTGCAAAAAGTGTTTTCCCTCAAACTCAAAACAATTGTGCGTGAGACAGAAATCCAATAGACTGATGATAAAAAATGTTCTGGGTCCGTCCCCTAGCATTTTTTCCACTGCTTTTAGACCATGCAACTTATTGATGCTAGTATATAAAGATTTAACGTCTATACTAGCCCAATAAAAATCTTCATCCCATGCTATATTGCTAACCTTAAAACACACCTCTTCACTATTCTTAACATGAGATTGTACCCTTTCTAGGTACCCCTTTAAAAGGGAATCCAAAAATATACCTACATTCTGTAAGTATCCTCCTTTCCCTGAAACTATGGGGCGTCCGGGTGGATCCATGAGATTTTTATGTATCTTGGGGATGGTAAAAAATCTGGCCACTCGTGGATTCTTAACATGTAACTTTCTAACATCCCCTGGAGATAAAAAGCCCAGCCGCTCGCCCCTTTCCAGTATTTCCAACAATAACATGTTATATTCTTTCATTGGATTTAAGGGTAACTCAAAATAAGTATTACCGTCACTCAAAAGCTCCATGGCCATGGAATTATATTTGTCCCTAGGAAGAACAACCCAGTTCCCTCCCTTATCTGCCTGAGTGAATACATACCTTTTATTCATGTGCTTTAAATCACATAAAGCTTTCCATTCATCCCTTTTCAAGTTATATTTTCTTTCTTGACCACAAAACTTTGCATATTCTTCTTCCAAAGTGTTTAATAATGTTTTCTCAAATACACTGATAACTATATTCTTTCTAGGTGGCATGAATTCACTCTGGCAGGGTAAATGGGGAACCGTTAATCTACCATAACCAGTGTTGAAAGAAAACCCCCCCCCAACATCACACACTTCATCTTGTTCATAAATATCCACCAAGTCATTTTCATGTAATGTGAGGTTCAACAAAGACTCGTCTACATTTTCCAAACTAGCCACATTCTCCTCAACATTATTTAAATTATCAATCAATGGAGCATTAATATTGGAGTCATATTTATGTCTAAATAAAGTTTGGACTGCAAAAAATTCCCTCAGAAACAGCTTTCTACAAAACTGCTTGATTTCCAGGGATAAATCAGCAAGAGAGGGGAAACAAACAGGTACAAATTTGGTGCCTTTATGAAGAACTTGTTTGGCACTCTCAGTTATATTTAAATCTGAGATATTTATTACATTATAGTTCTCACCTTCACAAAAGTCCACAGCATCACTAATCAAAGAATCAAAGTCCTGTAAGGGAACCACTTCATCCGAATGACGACTGCTTCTTATGACCGTTGGAAACTGTATATGGTCCTGTTGAACCTGTTGAACCCCTCTCCCCCTTTGGAAAAAAGTCTCTGAGAGAATAGTTCCATGTCTGCTGAAACTTGCAGAATTATCACCTCCTTCTCCCCTTGTTTTGAAATCGACGGCCTCTTCCCTTCTGTTGCACCGCCGTTTGATCTGTGTCGCTTGCTGCATTGCTGACTCCCATACTAGATTCCTGCTCTGTATTCAAGCTCTCAAACGATACACTCTTCCTGCTACTCGACTCATCTGCTGAAGACGCTGAAGTTTCACCACCACCAACGGATCTCGGGCCCCTGATGACGTCACGAGAAGCTCCACGCTTTTTCTTAAAGCTATATTGCCATGAAAACAGTTTACCTGCAATTTTGTTCATGGCCCATTTTGAAAATAGTTACATTTATCCCTCTTTCTTTTATAAAAGGAAGGTGGTCAAATATATGAGGTCTATTGACGACCTTCTATTTTTGTGCAGTGGTGTACCAGAAGAGTTCGAGAATTTTGTTTCAGAGTTGAAGCAAAATAATTGGGGTTTGGATTTCACCTATACCATGGGGGGTAGATCCATCCATTATTTGGATGTAGAAATTTATGTGAACCAGGATGATATAATTCAATACAAACCACATTATAAGAAGACTGCAGCGGAAAATTTTCTCCATGCTTCTAGCATGCATAGTGATTCCTTGATTGAATCTCTCCCATTCGGTGAATTTAAAAGAATAGGGAGACACATTTCAGAAAAGAATTTGATTCCAGTAGAATTCAATAAGGTGGAAGGAAAGTTATTAGAGAGTGGATATTCTGTCATGAGTGTTAAAAAAGCTAGAAGAAGGGTGGAGAATGAGTTGGGCATCACTAGAAGGTCCAGCAATAGGGTGAGATTTAGGGGGATGGGACATTCTGGAAATCATGATATTCATGGTAAAAATAGTGGTGGTTCCAAGGAATCCAATGAAAAAATATTTTTTGTAACCAGATTTTCCCATTTTTCTCAAACTTTGAAGGGACTAGTGGATAGATTTTGGCCAATTATTTGTGAAGATGAGAAGATTGGAAAACTTTTTCCATCACGGGTGACCTTTTCATATAAGAGATATTTTAATCTCAGGGAAATTCTAAACTTTAGAAATAATGGTGAAGGGGGTGAAGATGATAGAAGGGGATCATTTAGGTGTGGAAAATGTAAAGTGTGTAAGTGGATTAGGAATTTGGATGGTTGCAAAATTAATGGGGTTAAATACAATGCCACGGAATTTTATAATTGCAACTCAACTGGGGTTGTGTATATTATAGGATGTGGCTGTGAGAGACAGAATTGGTACATAGGACAAACCACTAGAAGGGTTAAATTAAGGATTTTGGAACACCTAGGAGATATAAGGCACAAGAGGCTGGAGAGCCCAGTGGGAAAACATTTCATTGACAATCATGGGGGGGTCCCAGATGGATTTGTCTTCAGTGTGTTAGGTAGACCTAATGTATTTGGGAATGAGGCCATTTTTCGTGAAAAATTACTTTTGATGGAGTCAAGGTTCATTCTTAATTTAAAAACTATATTTCCGAATGGGATGAATATGGAGGTGTAATGTGTTTTTCACATAAGGATACTGTTAGTAATAATTTTTTCAGTGATTTTTCAATGATTTTTCAGTAATTTTTTCAGTGATTTTTCAGTGATTTTTCAGTAATTTTTTCAGTAGTGTTAGTTTCTTCACATATTTCTTAATATTTCTTAATATATTCAGGGAAATGGGATTGCTTGCAAGGGCAACATTGTGTGAATAACAGGTATATATATTATTGGTAATATTTATATTTATGTATATATTATCAGAAGTATTTATGAAATGAATGTTATTTATTCTCTAGTTAACATGTTGTATAGTTGTGCTTAAGAAATGTCAAATTTGTTTGCTTCAAGTAGTAATGAAATAATTGTAACTATTTAATTGGAGGATGGTGCATCAATTATTTAATTAAAGATTTGTATAAAAATGGGTGGAGCATTAAGTAAAATGTATTCCAGGAGAAGGCGAAGGCCGAGGTACCAGAATTAAAAAATTACAATTGCAGCAGTCGGTGTTCTCCATTCTGTATTTTGTATTTTGTATGCTTTATTGGTGAAGGAGTGGAGGAATTGTGTATATTTCTTAGCCATTATTAACTCCCCAAGTGATGTAGACATCCTACAGAAAGACCTCACTGAGACCAACGACTGGTGTCAAAACCATGGCCTTAAGCTTAATGCCAAAAATGCTTCATCATTCCCTTTGGGAAAACCTCAGTTCCCACTAATTACCACATTGATGGTAGCCCACTGAACACTGAAGGTGTTATAAGAGATCTGGGGACACAGGTTGACAGCAACCTCTCCTTCGAACATCATGTTGCCACTGTTGTCAGAAAGTCCTTTTATGTGGCACATCTCCTTACCAAGGGTTTTGCATCCCGGAAGAAAGAGGTCATCATCTCTTGCTACTCTTCCCTCATTAGACCAATCATCGAGTATAACTCCCCATTTGTCATGTACCTCACTAAACACCTGCGACAGCTGAAAAGGCCACAAAAGTACCTCATGAACAGGATCCTATGCCTTAAACACATACCTTACATGGACAGACTCAAAAAACTCCACCTTTTCTCTGTCTCATATCGTCTGTTAAGAGGCGATCTCTGCTTGACTTACAAACTGTCTGACCCAGCCCTGCTAGAAATGATATACCTAAAGAAATCCCAATCCCTCCACAACACACGCTCCAGGGACCTCAACCTCATTACCACAATCAACAGAACATGCTGGAGGGACAGGTTCATAACCCAGAGACTGCCCATGTTCTGGAATAGACTTTCCATACATGTCAAGCAGAGCACCTCACTGGCCCTTTTCAAGAAAAATCTTGATGAGTGGATGGGAAATAGAAAGTTCACCCCGGGGATCACTCCAGTGTCTCTTCTTGATAGAGGCACCAGGAACTAATGGCAGCATGATGCCAGGGCACTTCTACGGGCTAGGCTTGTAAAGGCTCCAGGGCCATTGGCCTAGTACACACCTATGAACCTTTGAATCTAAGAATACTGAGAGACACTCAATCTTGAAACAAACAAACACAGTATGTGAGAAATGCAGTTACATTATGGAAATTGAGACACAACTATTACATATGGACAAATCAAATGACAAACAGGCACATCATTTGCCTCCACTAAATAAGGTCTTGACACATAAACCCACATATACGGATGTACTCACAAGTAGCTTAACAAAACTTCAAAGACCTCCCATACACTGCCTCCAGAAACCACATACAAACAAAACCAAGTCAGCACCAACCACTGCATATAAAAATACACTTCACAGTGTCTTCATGAGCAAGCCGGTAAGGTGCAACACCACACATTCAAACATCTTGGTCATAGGAAGTTCCATTATGACACACACAGATGCTCCCCTCACCAGGTTGGATAAAGAATGTGTTACAGTCAGTTACCTGTCAGAGACCAGGATTCACCAGATCACACAGAGATTCGGGTCACTCAACCACAAGTACCAGTATAACTCAGTCATAGTCCATGTGGGCATGGATGACCTGAGATGTATCTCCCTAAGCTATATGAAGACTATATGAAGAGAGACATAATGGACCTCTCTGATTACATGTCACACTGAGCAATATTCTACCCTCACCAAGAATGACACAACAATACAAACAGAAAATGATTGACTTCAATAATTGTCTTAGCTATTGGTGTCATTTCAAGGGGATCTAGTATTTATCAGCCAGGAACAACATGATTGACAGACCACACTGCTTTGCCAGAGATGGTCTGCACCTGTCACCACTAGGCTTTCAAATACTGGCCAAAGCATTAGCAAGTCACATAATGCCTTTTTTAGGCAGTCCCAAACCAATATACCTATCAAAGCAACAAATTCTTCTAATGCCAAGCTGAAGGTACTACTGCTCAAAGTTTCTTAACAAGAAACTGCTCTCCCTTGAAGCTCTCCTTGCCCTGAAGGATGCTGACATTTGTGTAGTTACAGAGACATGGTTCAAGGCTTCTGAAAGCACCCCTGCAGTGCAAGGCTACAATGTCCATTACACACTTAGACCACCCTCTGAAAAGGAAAAAAAAACTGGAAGAGGTGTTTCCATTTATATAAAAAGTAATCTTTCCTCTAGATTGGTCAAACAGGATGACTTGCTTGAGCCACTCCATGTCCAGATGACCGTGGGCAAAATCCCCATCATATCATCGGTAGCTACAACTCTCCAGCCATGAACCATGAAATCCACTCAGCATACCTGAAGTTACTAGAATCACATACCTTTCAGCCCAACACAGTACTCATGGGTGATTTTAACCACCCCTCCATAAACTGGGAAACATACATGATCACTGACATACAAGGTTAGAGATTTCTGCACTTTGTCAATGCAAATGCTCTGAGACAGCTCATCTGTGTAACCACTAGGGACTCAAATATCCTTGACATAGTATGCACAAACATGGGGGAGTGTTGCACCCCCCCCCCAGTGTAATGTCCTCATTGGTAAAATCGGATCATAAATTTGTCTCATTTAAAATAAATGTAATGGTAGCACCCCCATCAAATCTAAAACCCTGAAGAATTTTTCTGAGGCAAATGACCTCCTATTAAGTGATAGCATAGGAAACTTTAAAGCTCGCCCCAGCCCTGAAAACATGAAGGCCTGCACAGAAGTATACACAGATACTCTGTACAACCATTTAAAAAAAACGCATGGAAATGGCATTACCTGACTTAATTAAACACACGTCTAGCCAGAAAAACAAGCCACCCTGATGGACCCATGACATAAATAGACTATACAACAGAAGGAAGAAATTCCCATCTAGAAGTAAGTGGGAGTGTGCACAACAGAGAAATAAATCCCTCATTAGTCTCAACAGGCAAATCAGTGAACTAGTCATATCTTCAAAAGCTAAATATGAGAGTAAAATAGCCTCCCATGTGAAGGATAACCACAAAGCATGTTTTAGTTATGTCTGAAATCTTAAGGAAAACACTATAAATGGCACTACCTATGCTCAGGCAGAAGAAATAAATCTGCTGGCTGATACATTCAGCTCAGATTTCACCCCTTCTTCACCTCCAGTCACCCCCCATAAAATATCCCCTACCATTCCTTTGCCTGTTATCACAAAAGAAAACGTCATCACTGCACTTTCTAAAGCATGCAACATGGTATAAATTGGCCCTGACAGAATCCTAGGGTGTCTATTAAATTGCTTAACTACAGTCTCCAGAGAGGTTTTGTCCAAGTAGAGTGGAGGATAGCAACAGTCATCCCACTGCACAAGGGGGGACCATCAACTTACACAGGAAACTACTGACCCATAAGTCTGATTAGCCTCATACGAAAGGCTATGGAAAAGATAATCATGGTCCTGACTAACAACAACATAGGAAGTCTTCAGACTCTAGATCCAACCCAGTACAGCTTTGTCAAGGGTAGGTCCTACCTGCTCAATCTCGTGGACTTCTTTGAGAAGGTCGACAAGGCCATGGATGAGGTTAAGACAGTGCATACCACATACCGTGACCTGGCCAAAGCATTTGGTACAGCACACACTTGAGTATTATAGATAAACTCACAAAATTGGACATAAACCTCTATGTCACCAGACAGATAGTCAAATGGTTCATGTACAGGACATGTTGTTAGAGTGGGGGAATCCACATCCAGAAAGATGCCAGTCACCAGCAGAGTACTACAGCTTTCAGCACTGGGCTCCCTCCTGTTTGGAATATATTTCTCAGATGTCAAGGCAAATGTAGATGGCATTGGCTGAGCAAGTTTGCTGATGACTGGTAGTCGGGGGAGGGGAGCAATCACCGATTTCCCAAGGATGCTGATATCCTACAAAAAGGTCTGATGCAGACTAATGATTGTTGGCAGAGCCATGGCCTCAAACTAAATGTGAAGATGTGCAAAATAGTACCCTTTGGGAAATCAAATACCCCTGCAAATTACAACATTGATACATTCCCCCCTAAGTGTTGACCCAGCAGTGAGATATCTGGATACTCACATAGATAGATCTGAACTCTGGAAATCTTTCTGTGTGTCTCAGCTTATAAGTAAGAGCATGACATCCAGATCTATAGATGTCATACTACCACTGTACTCGGCCATCATCAGTCAAATAATTCAGTACATTGCACCCTTTGACGTACACCTTACCAAGCACCTGCAACAGCTGGAACATCCTCAGAGGTTTCTCATCAATAAAATATAGGGCATAACCAGCATGTCTTCGGAAGACCAATTAAAAGCCCTATCACTGTATTCAGTTTCCTACCAATTACTGAGGGGTGATCCGTGTTTGACCTACATGGCAGTCTGACCCAGGCTTCATGAAATGTTGCATATTCACAAAACTACCTGCATGAGGATTACCAACTTCAAATATCTAAACCTGATCTGTGACATGCATAGATCATACTGGAGAGACAGATATGTGTTCCAGAAATTGCCCCTCCACCGGAATAGGCTTCCTAGTCACGTGAAGCAGACCACTTTCCTAACCATCTTCAAACTCAGTCTGGACCGATGGATGGGAAATCACAAATTCACTCTTGGGGTGGCACCCATGTCCCCTTTGGAGAGAGGCAGTCTGTAAAACTAGTCAAAACTCCATAGAAAATTAGGTAAAATCTGGATGAAACTGGCTAGGCTTGTAAGAGATTTTGAGCCGTTAGTCTAGTAATCTCTTATGAACCTATGAATTTTGTCTGTAACACTCCTACTACTGGGATGTACACATACAGATTGTGTGTCAGAGAAAATAGGCTTACAGCAAACTTTTTTATTGCATTTACTGACTTAGGAGATAAGCTTTTGACCACTTTTATTAAAACATGGTTAAATGTAACTGTGCTTTTGAGTATAAATTGTCTGTAAGTTATATCATGTATATACAACTTTAACATAGAAAAATTAAAAAGTATTTCAAATTATAATGCAGTCAAGTTACAAATGCATCAAAAGTTAATAATGCTCACAAAAGGAAGGGAAGAACGCACTCTTTTATTGCAGAGATTTGTTTGCACCATGACATGTTTCATTAAGATATTTTATGCAAATATCCCATTCATCAAGAATTTTAATTTGAAAGGACAATGGACAATGTGTGAAAATGGATATATTGTTCCCCAAATGTAGTGTTAGAAGTACAAAACTGGGTATATGTGCTCTACTTTCCCTGCCTTATAATGTCAGTGTTGATGTGGCAAACACTGTTAATCTTTTTAAAGTTTCATGGTTCATATCAAAACAGGCTTCAGACCACAAATCTGAGAAGCCAGCACAAGTTATTGTTTTTGCTTCACCCTTTGCATTATGCTTGACATTGCACATCACTGATTGCTGGTAGTGACTAGCAGTGAATGACAGTGAACTTAACATTGCAAAATCTGAACAATTTACTTTGGCATGCTGCCAATAGCTGACATGAGACTGCTAAAAGTGCACTTCAATTAGTATTCTAGATGATATTACGTGCAGAAAATACATCTTTTATGTAGCTTTCTTAGTGGCTCAGCATGTTTATGCAGTAGGTTCTGAACAACAAGAATAATGCAGGGTTTGAAACCAGCTTGGGATATTTTGAAATTAGTATTCACAGATAAAACATTTGTTTGTATACTTGAATCTGGCAGACAAGTGTAATTTCCCATGTTTTGATTGTAACAATAGAAGTGTGTATAATGAATGATAACTTTGCTCCATGTCACCTGCAGTCTTCTTAGCTTTGATTATAATAATAATAATACATTTTACTGGCAAGATGTAGCAATTATGCCATAGCCTAAAGTCTGAGGAAATAAAATCAGCAGCATAATGAATTGGGAAGTATGGCTCCTTAATCAAAACATTTGAAATATTTCTGAACAATTATTCATGAAAGTAATATAGTTCCTTAAAACAGATGTATAGTCTACTTCTAAATGCTGTGTACAACACAACCTTTTGAAAGGTCTCTTGTGGTCTCTTCATCAATAGTTCTCATGGAAGTTCTTTACCTCTGTTTACGTTCCCAATATATATGACAATGTCAGAGAACTTCCATGACTGTGCATTACCTTCACAATATGCATTGTCCCCTGCTGTATCTGCTTTACTTGTCAACTGTTATCTCACCTTCATACCTATACCATCATCCCTATTATTTATGGACTTTTCCCCCCATGTGTTTACACTGTAGTGGTGTCCCTCACATCTCCTTTTGTCAATATTTAAGTTTTAAAGTCAAATAAATGTGCTCCAGAGTATGCCTGATTATTTCCCTATTTCTCACTATTTATTATAAGGGGTGTTTGTACAGTTATCTTTTTATACATAACTACGTTTCATGTTAAGCTCCCGCTAACTCTTAATTATGTATTCCAACATATTCATCATACTGATCAGTGCTGCAGTAGCCTTAGCTATATGGGTTATATCCTGCCAAGGATTTAACAGCTGGCCAGATTCCAAAGTTCAGGCACCTTCCACATACCAAAATTTTAAAGCAGCTCACGTTGAACTGACAAAAAGACAACTTTGGGCACAAAGCTCTTCAGAGCTTTACTGCACCTGAAGAATATGCTTCGCTGAAGCTTCTGAGGACTGCCAGTCAGCTTGAGTTTGCCTTTGCTGGGCATATATGTTCCCTTTGACAAAAATACCTTACATTTTCTTAATTTTGTTGATGTTTTATTACATTCCTCTTCTGGAAAGTTATTTTAAAGCTAGGAGTATTGTATTGTCTTTTAATGGACTGTCTCAAGACTGTAATTTATTTTTAAGCACAGCACTCATTCTTTCTGTCTTTTTAAAAGTAGTGAAAAGTAACTGAAAACATTTATTTTTCTTTGGAGAAATGGTGGTTGTTTTTCTTTTATGGGGCTGGCATAGTGTTTTAAAGTTTTTTATTAGTTTTTTCCTGTCAAAAAAGTAACTTTTGTAGACTGGTAGTGTTTACCGGCAATTGCTTCTTGTCTTCCCCAGGAAAGAGGCACAATTTTCAGCTTGATGATGAAACACACTTTTGGTCCCACGGTCGGTCCTTCTTCCAGGAACTAAAAAGGAAAAGTTAAGCAAACAGACTCTGCTACCACAGCAGGCTAGTGATTTGCACAGCTGCAGGTGGGTGACTGTGCTGTGGCCATTTGTTGTACATCAGACCACTCATCTTTTACCCCAGATCTGTCTAGTGTAGCACCTGCAGCCACTATGGAGTGAAGGTTAGCTACATCCTCTGCGGTTGTTGGGGTCCCCTTACTAAACAAGGAAGAACCATTCTTGTTGGACCTGGGAGATGGAACAGGAATGGTGTCTCTATTGTGTCAGAATGCTGTGCCCATCCTTGGAGACATAGCTGCTGCCATTAATAACACGGTTGGTCCCATCTTTTCTGCCAAAAGGTAACATAAACCAAGCATGCATTTACTCTATCTTAAATTTCTTTGGATAGGAGTAGTTTACTGGGTCTGGCCTAGGGATTAATTCATACTATTGATGTTTCTTGTAAAGTAGTTTCTGTCAAAAGAAAGAGGGATACCTTTTTTCCTGAAGAGATTGAAGACTTTGTATCTGAACGGGAAGATGCAGGAATAAATACTGTTTTTATTTTTTCTCGGATTTCTGATTCAGATTCAGAGGTGTGCTCAGTGTGTAATTCATCCTGGGGAGATTCTCTTTTTTTGAGACTGTTGCTAGAATGTGTCAGTGTTTTCAATTGGAGAGCACTGAGGTTTCTCAGTCCTTCAGAAAATACCGTGAGTTGCTACAGAAGGATTTTCCAGAAGCCACACCCGTTCTTACTGTTCGGTCTGTTTTAGAGGATGTGTGTGTTACTGCCTGCAATTTTCCTGATAGTCAACCAGCTGCCCCAAAAAAGAAAGATAACATGTATAAAGATCCTCAGTCTTTTAAATTCTATCCACTATTCCCAAACCTGACACAGAAGCTAAAGAATTAGTTGATCCCACTGCTGTTAAGCACTTAGTTAATTCCAATAGTACTCTTTCTGATAGGTATGGTAAATCTACTGATAGATATGGAAAAAATATATACTTCTACAACTTTGATTTTCAGAATTTTGAATTGTCTGGCTCATATGTTAAAGTTTGTTCTGACAAATTGTGAAAGCATGAGGAAAGCTGCATCTGCAGTTTCTTCTTTTGAGGAAAAATCATCTTTAAATAATTCAGTCACTTAGACTGCCCAGGTCACTACTCGTTGTTTGCAGTGAGTGTGTGACTCCATAGATACTTCTTCCAGAGCTATGCCACTTCTAAATTTTTAAGGAGGTTTGCTTGGCTGCATTCTCAGAACATCCCAAAAGATGTTAAAAATGAGATTTTAAATTCTGCCTTGCATAGAGATTTAGTGTTTGTCCCCTCTGCTGCAGAGTTAATGAAAGGGACAAGCTGGTTCACGGAATCTAAGATTTTTCAACCCTCCTTTTCGAAATTGTCCAAGGGATTCATCACAGACTGGATCTTCTCACACAAGAAATGTTTGATACATCCCAACATCAATCATTTTCAATTAACTAACTGGATAATAAGGTTTTAATTCCTTTTCTGCTCCTGTTTACTGATGACATGCATGCAACAGGCACTAATAGAGGCAAGAAAACCTGCTGCTAGAAACCTTTATATTAGCAAATGAAAACAGTTTTCTAGTTGGTACCAGCAACATAGCTAGCACCCATTCAGGGCTAGTTATTTTCTGTTTTTACTATATTTGTGTGTGTTACTATCCTATGGCCTTTCTTATTACAGTATCAGGGTTCATTTATTGTCCAGGTCAGCATGTCTGCCCATGGATCTTCCTCTTTCAATTCAGCTTCATGTCAACAAGTTTTTGAAAGAAGTTTTTGCATAGGAGACTTCAAAGAAAACCAGCGGCCCCTCCTTGGTATCTTAAGTTTTTGTTAGAGAAGTTAACACTTGCTGCATTTGAAGCAGATAATTTGGATGACTTGAGATTCTTAACAAGGAAAACAGTTTTACTGATTGCTCTGACCTCTGTAAGAAAGGTATATGAGATGCAAACCTTCATGGTGAGACAACCCTATCTCATTTTTCAAAGGGATAGGGTTTCTTTGAGAACTAATCCTTCTTTTATGCCTAAAGTAGTATCCAAGTTTACTTTAAGCCAAGCTATCCATCTCTCTGTTTTCTTTCCTGAGTGTAAAAATCAGAGAGAAAGGATACTCCATACTTTGGATGCCCACAGACAACTCAGGTGCTATTTTGATACAACTAAATCTTTCAGCTATTCCAATCAATTGTTCATTTCTTGTGAGGGTAAGAAGAAAGGACAATCTGTGTCAAACAAACTATTTCCAAATGGATGTCTAAAGTTGTTACATTTTGTTATACTCACCATTAAAAAATCTATTCTAGGCAGGGTCAGATCCCAATCTTCCAGGACCTTGGCTTCATCTATGGCTTTTGGAAAGGGTTGGAATCTAGAAGTATTCTAGAAGCTGCTTCTTGGTCCTCTGTGCATACTTTTACAAAGCACTATAAGCTTAATTCCTTCTCTATGTCAAGATGAGGCTCTGTTATGACCATTCTCCATGTGCTCCTAGGCTCTTCTCCTTCGCCCTCCCAAATGTAGATAATTATGGTAATGTAGCCATATAGCTAAGGCTACTGCAGCAGTAATTAATATGATGTACATAGTACAGTTGTGTGTTGAACCATAACAGTAGGTGTCAGAATAATCACTGCTGCAGTAGCTGCTCCATCCCAACATCTCCCTTGTTTTTTGCTTTATTTTTTATGCCAGGGTGTGGACATTTATTTTTGGTATTTTTTAACAGTGAGCTTTTAGGGCTAAGCACCCCTCCTTCTCTGTGCTGGCAGGAAAGCTGTGAAAGGCTTTGCACCCAAACTTGTTTTTTTAGTAAACTCAGCTAGAGCTACTTGACAATTTTGGGAACGTGGAAGGTGCCCTGAAAGTATGAAAGATGGCCGGCTGTTATATCCTTGCCTGGATATAACCCATATAGCTAAGGCTACTGCAGCAGTAATCATTCAGACATCTACTCCTACGGTAAGCTCAGCTTACACAACCGATCTTTGTCATTGCCTTGTATTATGCCATTAACTAGTACTTGCTTAATGAGGATAAACTTATTTACATCTTGGAGTTTATAGTATGTGGTCAAGCCTAACTTTAACTTAATGTGGCTGCTTGCAGGTGTGCTGGCATAAACAGGTGATGCTCAACATGGAGGAGTAATTGGCTTTTTCTATATTCAATGACCACTGCTGCTTGTGTTGCAAGGGTGGCTAATAATGAATCCTTTAACACAGTGTATACATGTTTGTTAATGAATCCTCAGGATTTCTTTTTTTTTTTTTTTTTTTGCAGGGGGGTGACAAACCAGCTAATTTATATATATATATATATATATATATATATATATATATATATATATGGGTCTACTTCTTTTGACCTAACTTTCATTTCCCTGACACTCATTTTCCTGACCCTATTTGACTGAAATTTCATTTGCCTGACACTTCATTTGCCTGACACTTCATTTGACTGACAAGTATTATTAGCAAGAAAATGGAATGTGCCCCCTTCCCCATTGCAGTGCGACCCTGGAGTTAGAATATATAGTTAGGGGAGTGGGGGGCACAGCCCCCCTCAATGGGGGGGTGTGGTGGGCGAAGCCCCCCACTTCATTTCATATGATATTGTTAACTTTTGATGTAATATTGCTTAGTAACAGAAAAGTAAGTGGGGGGTTTTGCCCCCCACGCCCCCCGTTGTGGGGGGCTGTGCCCCCCCCTAACTATATATTCTAACTCCAGGGTCGTACTGCAGTGGGGAAGGGGGCATATTCCATTTTCTTACTAATAATACTTGTCAGGCAATTGAAGTGTCAGGCAAATGAAGTGTCAGACAAATGAAATTTCAGTCATTTGGTCTCAGGCAAATGAGTGTCAGGCAAATGAAAGTTAGGTCAAAAGAAGTAGACCCATATATATATATATATATATATATATATATATATATATATATATATATCTGGAATCCGTACAGATGCTCGACTGCATCTTTCACCAAATCCCAATTTGGTGACCATACTTGTGTAAAAGTGCTATTCACCAAAACAGCACTTTCACGTAAGTATGCTTGTTGTTCCAGTCGTACTACGGTGCTTTAAGGGAAAATTCCCCTTTCCCCACCATAGTGCAACCTCAGAGTGAAAATGCAGGGGGGCTTTTCCCCCCTGCATTCAAGTAGATTTTGTGGGGTTTTTTGTATTTTTTTTACATACTTTAACGAAAATGCTTTTTGGATGAAAGCGCTTTTGTTAAAGTGTGTTTGGTGGTAATGGATTCGGGCTTTTGAACTTTCGTTCAAAAGTCCTACATCCATATGTATATATATATATATATATATATATATATATATATATATATATATATATTCTGTGTATATATTTATTTATTGGAGTTTGTCTACCAGGACCAAGTAGAGCCCATTTTTCAGTGGAGGCCTGGGGAGAAAAGCTCCACAAGAAACACAAACAGAATATGTAGTACATCACAAGGCATACTTTTGACTGTATAGAGGAAGGAAAAAATTTCTTAGCAGTAGTACATTTAGAATTTATACACATACTTGATACACACTTAATAAACTAATTACAATGTAGTACATCTATAGCTGACATAGTAGTACAGGTGAATATAAAATGCTTATATACACACACTTGATACGCGCATAATAAATTTATTACAATGTAATGCAACTATAGCTGACATAGCAGTACGGGTGATTATGACATGCTTAGCACTCAGAGATAATGATAAAAGATTTAGAGCTAAGAAAGACATTAAGAGTCTATAGCACTGATGTTGCAGAAGTTGTAGC
>NC_056728.1:605943963-606086463 GCF_019279795.1 Protopterus annectens | reverse complement strand
TATCCTGGTCTGCCAATATTAACCTTTCATCTTTAGTTTGAATTCACTTCTCCTTCACCATTTCTGCATTAAATTTTGATCAACATGATGTTGTTCCAGGAGTTTTCTGTACTTGCAACTATATTTATGCATTTTCTATATTTTTTCCCATCTTATCTAATCTTTCATCTTATCCGATCCTTCAACTTATATTCTTTCTTTTGTTTTTTGGCACATTCGGTTGCCACCTGATTTTTGTCTACTTCTGGTTTAATTTCTATTCCTACTTGACAACAATATGCTTCTACTAAATTTAGTAGGGAAGTCATCTTCGACTTATTCTCTTCATGTTTTAAAACTTTCACTATGTTTGGATCTTGTGAGGTCAGCAGATATACATGCAGTCCTACGATTGCAAATTTATACATGTAATCAAGTTTGAGGGGACCCATACCTCCTTCAGAATGGGGAATATATAATTATGATATACAGTGATTTTATAAACCATTTGATAAGCTTGAAGCATTTTTTTTGTTTTCTTGTCAAACTGAGCCAGTATAATTTTGGGGCCAGTCAGTCACCCCAAAACTGTAAGTTAAAATGTGAAGAGCAAATCAGTTTATAGCATGGAC
Source organism: Protopterus annectens (assembly GCF_019279795.1). Classification (NCBI taxonomy): domain Eukaryota; kingdom Metazoa; phylum Chordata; order Ceratodontiformes; family Protopteridae; genus Protopterus; species Protopterus annectens. Next base: position 606,085,852 of record NC_056728.1, on the reverse strand, counting down.
ATTGTCCCTAGATATCAACACTGTTTTCAGTAATAATTTTAGTCTTCTAAAGTATTCATTACTACGTTTTATGTACATTTGTTCATGTTTTATTGTTGATCTTTCATGAATTCCCAAATGTTTGTATACACCTTCTGACTCAAGTTCCTTTATATCACATTCCTCTCCCAGAGTGATATTTTCTTGGTGTTGCAGGTTTCCTGCTTTAAAGGTTCTGTTTGCACATTTATCAAGACCGAATGACATTCTTATATCATCTGAGAAAGTTTTGACCACTTCCAGATGTGCTTTCAGTACCTCATCTGATGAGTTATGTATAGTTTTAAATCATCCACAAAAGAAAATGAGAAGTCATTACACTTTGTTGTTTTCTGGGAGTCAAAGTGTAACCATAACATAATCTACTAAGTATTTTCCATTTAGGAGCTTTTCTGAATTTTGTTTCAATTTTTCTGGCCATTACTTCTTCCCATTTTATATCTTGAACATTTGAACTTCTTATTCTCATTTTTTTTACTTCTCTCCATTCAGCATCTTTATGTTCCACAGGATCTTCATAAATATTTTTCCAAAATGGGTCTATTTCTTTTTTTGGTGGTGTTTCAATTCCTTTTGCCTTGTTTCCTAATTCTCTACAAAACTCATTGAGTCATCAATAAATTGCTTTTCCTTTATATTTATCTGCATATGTTCTAAGTTTTTCTGCCTGTACTGATATCTTTAGTTTATTATTTGATATAGTGTTCAATAGTTACTGGCCTGTTCTAACACTGCACATTGTTTTCATCATGTCCATCTTACTAAGTATTTTTGTTGATCTGTTCATTCTTCTATACTGTTCTAACAGCGACACTTCTTGTCATAATTGCTCTTATAGTGTTCTCTATTCGGTAATTCCATGATGGCATTTGATTTCTCCTATAAATCACATGAATTTCTATGAACTTTCTTGATTACTTTGTTCATTTGTTTTATCAAACTCCATCTATATTAAATCAAGGAACTCACCCTCAGATCTTTTCTTCTAAATTAAGGCCACACTCTTTGTTCTTCATTTCCTGCCGGCATTCTACAGAAAGTTCCAGAAAATATTCCTGTGCCATATTCTCTTCTGCTTCATCCTGTGTCATCCATTGCTCTTTCATATGGGAACTCACTGGCCTATCACTCCTTAACTATGACTGCGTCACAGTTGCCACATTTTCCTGTTTCTTTCCGTGCAACTCCAACTGAATTTTTGTATAAGTTTTGTACTAAAGACTCCAAAGTATTTTCATATGGCAACTGATCAGATGCTTCCAGCTCCACTGGTTTCTCCTTAATTTGGGGACTTATTGTTCTATCATGCCATGATCTTATCAGAGTTAGATTTTCTACACCAAATCCTTCACTTCGCAGGTAATCCACAACTTATGTTTCTATTTCTTTATCTTCTCCATTAATTAATCTTTTTTCTACTTTCCCCTTCGTTTTCTTATTTTTGGTATTGTAAAACTTTCCATATCTGGATGCCTTTGCCTGTATTTCTCTTCAGATATCTCTGGTGCCAATTTTATTGTATTGATTAGGTTTGCTTTCTCCTTTGCACAAATATTGTACCATATTAAATCTCTTTGTCTTTCCCAAGTCCATATTTCTTCTTCAGATGTGTCCCATTTCTCCTTTTTCTCCTTACTTTGAGGACTCATTGTTCCACCATGCTGTGGCATAACCTGGGTTAAGACTTTCTATGCAAATCCTTCACTTTTTAGGTATTCCATAACTTCAGCTTCTGTTTTTTTAACTTCTACTTAACTGGTCTTCTGTTCTACATCCCCCTTTGTGATCTTATTTCATTTATTTTTTTATTGTGAAATTTTCCATATCTGGGTTCCTTTGCCTGTATTTCTCTTTGAATGTCTTTAGAGCTGCTTTATTAAATAATTTGACTTTCTCCTTTGCATAAATATTGTACCGTATAAGTTGCTGATGGTGGTATTGGCCAACATTTGCATGGAGGTGGCCAAACTGACCATGGATGGCACATGTGCCATTCTAGATTGCATTAGTCTAATCATGACATCTTCCTTGGATGTGAGGCTTTGGCGGTGGAGGTCAACATCTACTTATTGGTCTTATACTATACTAGTCATCTCCAGGTCATTATGAACAGATTAAGATAGTGCCTAAATTACAGCCCTGCATATGTATTGATTGACATGTGGGGGCAACCACATATGTGTAGAAGGTTGTGACAATGGACACTGCTTTGCACCACTTGCACCCATCTCTATGGTTGACATCTGCATGTCAGATGCAGTTCGTTGGTCTGCCATCAGATAGTGGTTAGTGGTAGATAAGCTTTCAATTGCAGGGAAGCCTTTTCTTGACTGACATAATAATTCCATTCCCAATGCTATGCATTCTGTTGATGTGGACACAGCTATATTGTCACCCTGGACGATGAGAAAAGGACCATGCAGGAGTGATCCACAGACATTATCAAAGTGTCCTACAAATGTGACTTGATTTATGTCTCTAAGACCCTGCAGAAATAATAATTGCAGTCTGTTATCTTCCCTCCAACAGGTATCTCTGTAGCACTAGTCTGCCCTATGCACAGTGTATGGATACTCTGTAGTTTTCATGCAATAAAACTTGGATTCATGTTGGTTATTGGTGGATAAAATGTAGTTTGGACCCTGCACTGCTTTCATATCTTGGATACCCAACAATTGGCACTAATTTTTTTGACCATCCATAAATCAGCGTGTCCTTTTGGATTAATATTCCAGACTTGTTTACATGTTCTACTTCCCCACCAGATTTATATTGTTTAATAAAATAAAATTAGTATGAGTGAAATTGAGTGTAATCTTAATAAATTTTATAGCACTTATTGTTGGAAAAATGTTCAGATATTAATAAAATAATTACTTATTTCAAACAAATTTAAAGTGATTTGCTGAGCTTCATAGGTACTTAGGGGCATTTTATAAGCCAAGTGTCATGAAGAACCTATATGTGAGGCATTCCATTTTAAGGTATTTTAATAGAAAGCTTCATAAGTTGTTTATTAGTCCATGGTTCAGATAAATTTAATGTCTCATATTGTTGCTTGATGGTGATGGCATTGAAATTAAAGTTTACGTTCTTCCTCAGTGTCATTAGCATAGAAAAAAACAATACTTTTGAAAAAGTACATACAGAACAAAGTAGCAACCTAAAACATTCACTGGAGGTGTGGAAATGCTGCTGAGCACCCCTTGTACCACATAGTGTGGTATAAAGGGAAGTTAAAAAATATTAGCAAAATACTGACCATAAGAAAATAACACTTAGATTGTTGTCATTACATTCAACTGATGTCCATATACAGTTATAGCCACATGGCTATATAAACTTCAAATGTCTAATTGTGGTTGATAAAAGGGCCATGCTAACAGGATCAGTCATTCTCATCCACAGACAATCCTGTACCCAGCAAATATGGTCCATTGTTGGTTGTATATACCTCAGATATCTCATTATAGTAAATATGAATACATGCATTTGTTTTACGTAAACACAAAATTACAATAGTTAAGTATTCCAGCATATTTCACATATATGCACACTAGCTGTGCAAAGCCACTCTGTTTAAACTGAACAAGCAATGAGTCTGTAACTCACTTTCATCTAGACAGCCCTACCCTGCACATTAGTTACTGTCTCACCCGAGTGTGACTGCAAATAATATCTCTCGGCCTCTTGGTGCAGGAATAAAGGACAAAGCTAAAAAGGTGATAAGTATCAAAGGCTCTAAATCAGGGACAGATTTTAAACACAGCTCTTATATGTGTAGAAAATTGCTAGAATAAGTTCTTGCCTTAACAAGGATTTTCTGAGCCCACTGTAAAGCATTTTTCTATCTTATTTCATACAAGTGCAGACTATTCCTGCAATGCCAGACTGCCTAAACGGGACAAATAACAAGACGATAACTTTTCTTCATCCACAAACAGCCCCTACCACGACTCAGCAGTTTCAGCCACTTTGCTTTGTGCAACTTTTCTATTTGTAATAAAGTAAATAAATAAATAATCTGATAAACCTCTTACCACAAAAATCAAGGAAAAAAAACAAAAAACTGAGGAACAAATAAACCTATTATATAATTAGAATCTTGCTAGAATAATGTTTTTTTTATCATTAACATGCCTTTTCTGAAGGATATGAAGTATGAAACTCAAATAAACTCAAATCATATCTCTCATTGTTTAGTGACAACAATCCTCAATAACTTGATAGAAAACCACAAATGTTATTATAACCAGACCAAACACGTGAAGCAAAATTTCAGAAACATTCTAAAAAAAATCAAAGACAGTTCAAATTTATTACAATGCTTATTTCCTAAATACTTTTATAAACATTAACAATAATGATAAATCATAATAAAAAGTCAATGATCTTTCAGTACTCTAAATACATAGAATATTCAGAATAGATACACATTTAAACTTAAACTGAAAAAAAAACAGCACAAATAAAGTATAGATGAAAACTAAAGGATCAATGGCAAAAAAAAAAAAAAATCAGCTGTCAGTCCACAAGTTCTAATCTTGGCAAACCCTCAGCTGTGAAAATAACAGCTGCTGGCATATTCCAAACAGACTCTGCCCACAACTCTATACACATTAAAGCCAGCAACAAAACTGGAGCCACCAACTACTGGCACTCCATGCAACCAATTACAGCATATCATATCCACACCAGTACCCCACAGAAACAAAATACTGCGACAGGAAATAGAGCTGCAATCTGCTAACAATGCAGCAGCTGATTCCAAAAAAATCAAATTGTTCCCAACGTTGTTGGTAATAAAAAGTAGGATTTGTTGCTGCTGCTGTAAATGCTAAGTTCATACAAATTCTTTGCATGCCTGCTGGTTACTAATTGGTGATGATACGAAGGCTACTTCATCCAATCAACTTCATCACTGAATTGCTGGCAACAAGAAACAAAAATACTGACTGCTGGTGTTTGAAACACAATGGGCCAGAAGATCTGCTCTCAGTGTAAGTGACTTACTTTGGTGCCATGCCTATCTATAAACAGGCTTAATACATGGACCAGAATCCAAAACATCTGCTCTTAGCCTGCTGTGGTCACATACACTGCCAACAACTCTTTTGGAATCTGTGCCAATGTTCTTTACAAGATTCCTCACAGGAACAAAAAGATGGCAACAAAGAAATGGAACTGCTGTCTAACTGCTAGAATTCCAAATGGCTTATTCCAGCATAATAAATTCTTCAACAACTTCTTCACCAGTGATAAATCAGAATAAAGTCTACATTAAATAATGAAAAAAAGCAGAACACCATTCAAAGCACTGGGAGAAAAAGATAATGCCATAAGATCTTCCAGGGCTTCCTTGCTTCCAAGCTCTGCAAACAGTCTGAGAGAGACTGTCTCCCCAATGAAAAGGTGCCTGCATTCTAGTAGTATATAGCTGAGACTGGCTGTAAGAGCTTAACAGTTTAAAGCTTTTGCCACTTATATAAGGGAGATTCAGGCAGCAACCCAGAGCCCACCGCTTGACGGGGAACCCAAGACCAGTTATCCACATTCTGTTGCATAATTATTTGCATTATTTGCAGTCACACTCCACACACTTAGCTGCATTGGCATAAAACTTCTCATGAATGTGCAAGCCACTGGAGATCATGGAAAGGGGAGACAAAATTAAACTAAAAAAAAAAAAAAAACGTGGCATATTTTTGTCTCCCCTGCAACACACTCAAGTATTTGAAATTCCACTTCCCAGGCTTCACAGCAGTGGACAAGTGATCAGCTGCAGGAGAGGGTGAGGTAAAGGCAGGACAGCTATGCTTATCACTTTTCCATCATGTACACTGTCTGCTGAGCTGGGAAACAGGGAATCACTACCAAATATTCTTGCAAACAGGTCCAGGATTTGAAAGAGACACTCAGAGAGCTGGGCAACATATTCTAGTTCTGAATAATCTGGAAAGAAACAAAAAACAGAAGGTGAGTAACTGGCCTTGGGTTCCCCCTCAAGCGGTGGGCTCTGGGTTGCTGCCTGAATCTCCCTTATATAATCTGTCATTCCTGAAAAAAATATTTGACTGTGGTGGTGCTCTTCTGAATCTGAACAGCCTAAGTACCAATGGGATATATTTGCAGTGGTCAATGAGTGTGGTCCCAGGCATCAGTCTAGGTATAATCACTGTAAAACATATTCAGTATGGATACCAATCTGGATGGTCTCCATGTGAAATGCATGGTATCGGGTCTCTACCACTCCTAGGACCTGTTTCTATGCCTCCCTAGTTTGGTGCATGCCCCTTCACTGCCACCAAGCAGGGATGCCAAAAATGACTCATCATCCGTGGGGGATTATAGTGGAAGGAGAGACCCTTCAGTTGGAGTCCTTTCCACATCTATATTACATGACTTCTGTGTGTCCACCTTATCCTTTCATTGACATGCCTCTGAAATTGCTGTGGGGTGCTGTTTCTCCTACCCATGACACTGGCATCTTGGACCATTGTGTCCTACGTGTGCTCTTATAGAGGTTAGTAGGTACTCCTTCTTCTATCCTGCCACTACCCATGGGTTTTGATTACCTATAGAAAGCCTTAACGTTTCTAATCTTTGCAATACAGTGCCTTTGGAAAACAAGCATATGCCAAAGAAGAGTGTAAATCATACTCATGAGCAAGAGATATGTGGATATAACAGGGTACCAATGTTACTCACACATTTGTCTGCCTAATCAGCATAAGACTGGGTTGGTCAAGGATAGTTGTACAATGCAGTGTTACAAAGAACAGGGATATAATACTCAGGGGTTACTATGTCTAGATGTCTTCAGTGGTTTAAGCCATTGTAGATCATGTGAGGGGCGAGGTGGGAGGGCAGTCCTTTAGTTTTCAGCTGCCCCAAACAATCCAGAAAATACTCCAACCATACATGATAGTGATATCACTGCTAATTCCTAAGCTGGGGGTATATGTTAGTGGTGTTAAGCTGACTGGAGGTGGGGTGGCAGTCCCATTGTATTGGAATGTCCTGCATGACATATGCTTGTAAGTTAACAAATGCATCTCCTAGACAGTATAGAGCATTTCAGATAATGAAATGTAAACAGTTCTAATGCAGTGGCTGTCAATTGTTGATATTGTTGAAGGCAAACAGGAGCATGACCTATGCACTCTGTAGCTGTTGGTATATGTTGTAAGAAAGCAGAGTTCTGAACACAAGTGTTACTGTACTTGTGTGTCAGCATCAGCAGGATAGTCACAATGTAGTGTTCACATGTATATGATACTGTAGCAGATCCCCTCACCACAGTGCAGTAAGCCACTGTGTATCTCCTCTGGGCTTTATTCGGTGGAACAGTTATTTGTGTGATGTCAGATAGTGCTTCAGGCTTCTGCTGCTGCTCTTGCTCTGCATTTTGTCATCAAACATGGTGTATTGCACATGAAAAATGCTAATAAAGTAGTTTGTACCACACGTATGATAATGATGGTACATTTCACCTGTGTCTATGAATCACTCTACGTTGCAGAAGTGTAGCAGCAACATAAGCTGTAGGCATGTTCTGCCACTTGTCACTGAAACACCGTTAATGTATGCTCATGCATGCAAGTTGTGGGCATAAACATGTCATGCTACAGTGTGGTACTACAGTGCACTAGTAGCATTATAGAGTCTAATGTAGGGTGTGATTCTCAGGTTGTCATATTGTATAGTTATAGATTTGCTACAATGACTGTTGATGCTAGTGCCCTCTGGAGAGATCTTGTCTGCTGCACTAAGGAGAAGAGAATCATGATATGTCTCCTGCACAGCCATTTCAAGCAGTGGCAATTTGATTACCATACAGGTCCATTTTATCAGATGTATACTTGATAAGCCTAGGCAGACCGGCTAAATGAGGTGACTGGCCTCTTCTGTGAGCAGTGCAGGCATTGTTATCATACCCTGTGCTGCCATTACCCTGAAGATCTCAAAGAGTGTGAAGTAAAGATGAGGCAGTGATGACTCAAGTGCTTGCAATTTCTTTATCACATTGCTGTTAATTACCTTCTTTTTTTTCTGTTCATAATAGCATGTTTTCCCTTTAACAGATTACAGCCTATAATATGCTGGCTGCTAGCTAAGTACCAAACAAGAGAAAATAGGACCAACAATAGGAACTGAAGGACTAAAACCACCACGAAAATGAATTTGACCTAGGGTTCGTCTTTATTTAGACTTCTTCAGAACAAAATGTTAAAAAGTGGTCGCCCACCAGAATTTATACAACTTAAAATGACATCATTGATCAATTAGTCAATTAGTCAATTAAAAAACTTAAAAGACAAAAGACATTTCACCATGCTTAAAGCAACCTAAGCACGCACACACACACACACACACACACACACACACACACACACACACACACAAATCACTTGTAATATGGTGAACGTACTGCATTAATAATAATGAAAAAACTTCATAAATACAATGTCAAAAATCACATAACAAAATATGTTATGATGGAAAAACACCAAGCATCACACCATATAATGTGTAATAGTGAAATAAATACAATCACTATACATGACAAGTGAAGTTGTTAACTAGTCACCCAAGAATGTGTTTCAGTTTTAAAATTGGGGCTATACTAATGTGATCATTAATGCCAGGGAAGACAGTTGCATTCAACCTAAGTTGCCACCTCACCTCACTAATGTGTAAATGCAAATCTAAAATCCTGCCCTGTACATCCTTAATTATATTTTGCAATATACAAAACTTAAAATAATGCCCATCATGCGTTTCAGTGTGCCTGTAAAGGACATTGGTGTTTTTCCTTAGCCTTATATCTGAAAGGTGCTCATTAATCCTGTCTCTTGCATTTACACATTAGTGAGGTGAGGTAACATAAAACTTGACTGTCTTGATTTTTAAAATATGTTTAAAAGATGTTACTAAGAATAAAATAATATAAGCAGTAAATACTGTGAGCAACTTCAACTGGAGATTTTCAATAAAAATAAAATAAAAAAAGTAATTTATAGCAGTTTTCTGAGTAGCAGAGAGTTTATTATTAAAGTTAGTTGTAATTTTAGTTTATTACTGCTTTCTAAATTCAGTAAAAGCTATCAAGGCTCCACTACTCTCCTATGACAAAGATACTCAGATATCATAATTCCAAAGCAGAAGTAACACAGGCTGCAATATGACTAGTTACAGATGTCAAGCTTAGCGTTAATATGCATCAGTGTAGGAGGTATCATAAGCAGTTTAGGAAGCAGCTACCCCCTGCACTTTTTATACTATAATAGTCACTCTCTAGGGTATCACAGCCTTGGGGATGTGTGCAGTCCTAAGATTACAGGAACAGTATTAGTGCAACTATCCCTGAGGTCATGCGAGCTGTCAGGGAGAATACTGAGAATGTGAAAGCAATATACTGTGCATGCAAGCAAATACTGCTAGTTACATTGATTTTATTGTAGTGCACACAGCTTAGAGACTTGTGTCAAACATAGCATTTAAATGTTCATCCTGTTACTGCTTAACACACGGAGAATGCAAAAAGAGGAAAAAAAACAGAGCACTGGCTAGTAGTAATGAAAGTACTGGAGATTGACTTCAGTTTTGGTCTGTGTCCAGGTTTCAGCATTCTTTACATGAATCTCTTTAACAATGTTTCACAATGCTGGGAATACACAGACAGCAGTGCTAGTTAGATTAGAATCATTCATCATCTGAGTCCTGAGATTTTTTTTCACTATTGTTGCAAGCTATGTACTTTGCTATTATATATTACAAATGACATATGATGCAGAAAAATACCCCGGCTCTTAAATATCCTTATATTTCAACACTTGAGCACAGACAACAGTATGTCTCCTAACAAGTGGCAGTGGACAATCAGCTATAAGAGGTTTTTTTTTTGCTTTTTTAATTTCTCCAAGTCTTTTGGGTTTCTAATACCATGACAGGAATGAACCTCATTCCTAAGTCAAAGTATGATTAAAGTTTGTGAAATTAGCATTGTTTCAATCTTTGTTGTCAGCCAGAAGTGTTCTTCGCAGCACACGCATTGTGCCAATGATGACTCTTTCTGCAATTCATACGGGGTTATGAATATTGATAACATAGCTAAATACAATCATAGATTATTTTTTATAAGACCTGTTGCTCCTACTACTATAGGAACTGTCTGGGTATCTTTCTTTCACATTGCTTTCATTTCTGCCTGCAAATCCTGATATTTTATTACTTTGGGCCTCTCTGTACACAACACACTATAGTCACTGGGTGTGGTGATTTCAATGATCAATGCTACTTTTGTCTTCTTTTCATGGACCACTGTATCTGGTTTTCTAGCATCTACCTTTTGAACTGTTGGTAATGGGTGAACCCATGTGATGTAGACTTCATCATTTTGTATGATGCTTTGAGGCTCATTTTTCCAGTGTTTTTCAGCCACTTCAATACCATAATGTTTTCAAAATCCACAGTGCAGCAGTCTTGTCACATTATTATGCCTTTCAGTATACAGCCCTTCTGCCATTAGTATATCACAACCAGCAATGAGATGCTCGACTGTTTACAATTTGTTTACAAAATCTACAGTTGTCTGTTTCTCCCACATGTTCAATGGACTTTCTAAACTGACCCATACATAGCCCACTACCTTGTCATGCCGGTATTAACCTTTTATCTCTTGGTTTGAATTTGCCTCAGCTTAACCATTCCTGCATTTGATCCTGATCAACATGAGGTTATTCCAGAAGTTTTCTATACTTGCAACTATATTTATGCATTTTTCACATTTCTTGCCTTCTCATCTGGTCCACCTTATATTCTTTCTTATGTTTTTTGACACATTCACTAGCTGCCTAATTTTTATCTACTTCTGGTTTGATTTCCATTCCTGCTTGATGGCGGTGTGCTTCTTCTAGACTAAGCAGGGAAGTCATCTTAGATTTATTCTCATGTTTCAAAACTTTCACTACATTTGGGTCTTGTGAGGTCAGCAGATATGTGTGCAGAGGCCCATCCCTCCTTCAGAACAGTGAGTATACAATCTTGGTATGCAGTGATTTTTATAAATCATTGGTGAACATGAAGCATCCTTCTTGTTTTCCTGTCTAATCTATCCAATACATTTTGGGGCCAGGCAATCACTCCAAAACTGTAAATTAGGACAGGAACAGTAAATTTGTTTACAGCCTGAAATTTTTTCCTAGATGTCAGTGCTGTTTTCAGGATTCATTTAAGTCCTTTAAAGTATTCCTTACTAAGTTTTATTCACATTTGTTCATGTTTTATTGTTGATCCTTCATCAGTTCCCAAATATTTATATACTTCTTGCTCAAATTCTTTTATATCACATTCTTGTTCCAAATTGTTTTCTTGGTGCTGCAGTTTTCTTTCTTTAAAGGTTGCTTTTGCACATTTATCAACACCAAATGACATTGCCAATGTCATTGCTTTGTGTGTAGGTGAAATGATGATAATAAATTCCATTTGAACACCAGGCAGGCCCACTGGATATACATTCCCCTTTCAGGGACAATCCAGGAACAATTTCTGGTTAAGTGTAATGCTCAGGATCACGCAGTCGGTAAATATAGGCTGAGGGGATCCAATCCTTTATCATATCATTCAACATTACACACATAACTATCTCAGGAGGAGCACCTGATCTGTGATATATGGCAATAAGTACCCTGTTTTTTTTTTTTTTTTTTTTGCTTATTTTTAGTATTTATTGCTTATTCTATATATTTATAGCAATTTTATTGTATACTGCATACTAGTACTGTATTTCATAGCTATTGACTCACTGCTGGTTTTCTGCTGTGATAAATATTTCTGTACTGTTTTCTGCTTAAAACAGTTTAGGTCATAGCTGTAATATTGTCCATATTCCTGATTGTGTTTGTGATAAACATTTCTGTAGTGTGTTCTGCCTGAAATAGTTTAGGTAGTAGCTGTAATATTCTCCATATTCCTGATCATGTTTGTGGGCCTAGTTGTTTGTTAGAGGCTGTTTTCTGAGCTCATTGTCCAGGCCATCTTAGTAAGCAAAGACCATCCCCACTTCAGTGAGAGTTTAGTGTTTATGGTCATTGTCTAGTTGGGTTGCCAGGTCTACGGCTTGGAGAAAGCACCTTATTGGTTCTTTTGAGCTTTTTTTTAAAGTTGTTTCAGGTTTTAACTTTCTGTTGCTTAAGAAGTTAACTTGAGTGTTTCAGCCATTACACACAGAGCTATCTGAGGCGAAGCACCTGATGCATGATATATAGCAATAAGTAGCCTTTCTTTTGCTTTTTTTTAGTATTTATTGCTTATTCTAGATATTTATAGCAATTTTGTTGTATACTGCATACTTGTACTGTATTTCATAGCTACTGGCTCACTGCTGTTTTTTTGCTGTGATAAACATTTCTGTAGTGTTTTCTGTCTAAAATAGCTTCCCACCCTTCCTCCCTATTGGCATGTTGTCTTTATACCTGCTGGCCTTGCAGTTGCCCGCCCCTACTGTAAATTTGATCTTGGACACTCCTCCCAGTCTAGTGTCATTAGTTCATTCTACCTAATACAGGGAGAACATCTAAGAAGGCCAACCCACTTAGTTGCTTTCCTTCTGTTCCTCCTTTCTCTCTTTCTTAACAAAAAAAAAAATGCCTGAATCTCCTTGTGTTCTGACTGTGCTTCTCAAACATTTTGGAAATATAGAGTATATTTTAATGTTGTTGTGTTGTTCGGCTTTTCCCGGTTAGGGGTTGCCACAGTGGAACTCCGGTCCGCTAATGATTGGCAGTAGATTTTTACGTGCTGAGTTGCCAGCCCTGACGCACAACCTTCAACGAAGATACGCCCATTCACATATGTTTCCACACAGAAGACACTCTAGCTGAGAATCGAACAGGACAATGTCTTAATGCATTTATTAAAACTGTATTTGCCTTAATATTGCTACAACTCAAATGCTCTATGTTGCACTGCATCTGAATTGTGTTAGTGTTGTTTTAGCTGCTTTTCTGTTTATATGGACTTTTCTGTATATGTAGACTAGCTACTCATTCTACTGTATTACTGCCTCTTAAATAATTTTTCAGTTGTACACTTGCCTTGCTTCATTTAAAAAGTTCTAAATTGTTAATTTTGTAGATTTTTAATTGCATTTACTGTTTAGGGCTACACACACAAGTGTGTTAGCCTTTTCTGTGCTTATTTACTTTATCTTTGCATTTCTTAGCCTGTTTTAACAAAAAAAAATACTATCTTGTTTGCTCGTTTCCCGCCTTTCGTAGCTAGTATAGTCCAGATCCCAGGTTTTGCTGGTTTCAGGACTTTATTTTCTGTGTGCAGAGCTATCCAGACCTTGCTGTGGTAGAGGGAAGTCTTACTGCTTACCAGTGGGAGTGGTGAACATTTTACTGCCTGTCTGACACTAGAGGAGTGGTTTCCAGCTCTGAAATTGTAATTTTAGCCATTTTGGACTAATTTCTATCCCTTTCAACTTTCTGGCTTAAAACGTGTGTGTTTGTGTATTTTTTGCATCGTGCAGCACTGCGGGGCTACTGTTAAACTATTCCAGGTGCCATTAAGTTTGCTCTTCAAATTTTCCCTTAGAACTAGCTAATTTCTCAGTAGTAACACTAAAATCTGAACCCCTGTGACTAGCACTTGCTCTAGAACCAACTGGAAAGCACTAGGAAGCCTTAAACTGATACATGCACTCAACTCTCCTTGTTAATAAGGAGAAATTAATTGTAGGCACTAAACAGCCTATAATTACAAAGTACTTTGCAAAGGTAAGGGAAAACAGCTCTTGTACTTTACAAAAAAAGCACCTAAACAGGCATGTCCAAGGGTCAGCTTCTGGTGATTTCTCCTGTCCACCTGGTGAATCTGGGCATACTGGGGCAATGCAGCAACTGCCTCATGTACACAGGCAACCCTCTCCTCCTACCACCCAACACTACAACTTGCGAGAGATGCACTTACTGGAAGCAAAGCTCTCTCCAGCCAAGATTGTGCTAGATAGTCAAGAGGAGAAGGTTAACACCTGCACTACACCTCAAACAACACATAGCCCTTCAAAACTCACACCATCAACACCCACACATAGCAACACTAAACCCACATATGCAGAGGCCCTTAACATTAACCTGCCCAAGCAACAAGGACCTCTGAAGCTGAAATGCAAACAAACACCAGTCACAACCAAAGGGACACATAGCTCACAAAACCAGTGTGCCACCCAACAAAAGCCCCTAAGGCAAGACAACGTACCCAACACTTTAGTCATAGGTTACTCTATAGTCAGGCACATTGATGTCCCACTGACCAGGCTGAACAAGGAGAAAATTACAGTCAGCTGCCTGTCAGGAGCCGGGATCCACCACATAACACATGCACTCAAGTCACTCCACAACAAGTACAAATATGACTCTGTCATTGTCCATGTTGGAGTGAATGACTTGAGACGTACCTCCCTGGACTACATGAAAAGAGACATGGAAGACCTGTCAGATCATGTGGCCCCGGCAGGTATGACCCTAGCCCTGAGTAGCATCCTGCCTTCGCCCAGAATTATACCACAATATAAGGACAAAATGATGGACTTCAACAATTGGCTAAGCTTCTGGTGTCACTCAAAGATGATCCAGTATCTGTCTGCCTGTCATGACATGATCGATAAACCTCAATGCTTTTCCAGAGATGGTCTGCACCTGTCACCCCTGGGATTCAGGTTACTGGCTAAAGCTCTTGCCACCCCTATAGTGCCTTTTTTAGGCAAGGTTCAAAAGACAAAACCACCACCATAACAGATACAAGCATGCAAAATCTGAAGGTAATGCTACTCAATGCTAGAAGTCTAAGCTTCAAAATGCACTCTCTCAAGGCACTCCTAAAAATGGAGAACATTGATATCTGTGCAGTAACTGAGACCTGGTTCAAGGCTCCAGAGAGCACCCCTGCAATACCAGGCTACAATTCTTACCACACCTTTCGGCCACCAAACCAAGACCGAAACAGTAAAGGTAGAGGAGTTTCCATATTCACCAAGGATATTCACACCTCCAGGCTAGTTGCCCAACACAATGATCTGAAATTCTCCAAGTGCAACTAACACTAGGTAAGACTACAATCCAAATTGTAGCTTGCTACAGATCCCCCACCATGTCCCAAGAGTCTCATTACACGTTTCTAAACATACTGGAAAATATTAAGATAGAACCAAACACCCTAATACTGGGTGATTTCAACTACCTTGCCATTAACTGGGAAAACTACTCGGGTACCAACACCTTTTCCCAAAGGTTCTTGGAATTCATAAATTCCAATGCCCTGGATTAGCTAATCCATTGTTCCACCAGGAGCTCCAATATCCTAGACCTGGTAATTACCAACATGGAAGATAGATGCTCCATACCAGTGGTCACCCCCTCATTGGTCAGGTCTGACCATAAGCTAATCACCCTTGACATCCACATCCCACCCCAACCCCCAGAAAGGAAACCTCCGTAAAAAACTTCTCCACAGCCATCTTCTTGCTTCTCAAGTCAGACGTGACAAACTTCATGATACCCATGAAGACGGGAGCTGAATGTTCGACTGCTGAATCCTACACTAAGGCACTGTACAAGCACATCCACTCATGCATGAATCGTGCCATCCCAAATAGAACCAAGATGCTCTCCTCCAAAAAAGGAAGCCAATCTGGTGGTCTCCTGCCATAAACAAACTATACAACAGAAGGAAGAAACTATTTCAGAAAAGAGGAAAATCCCAGGATGCAAAAACTCCCTTACCAGCCTCATTAAGAAGCTGAGATCCCTCATAAAATCCTCCAAAGCTAGTTATGAAAATAAAATTGCCAAAGATTCCAAAGACAAACACAAGGCATTCTGTAGTTATGTCAAGAATCTAAATGGCAATGCTCAGATCTGCTTTGAGCTACAAAAGAATGGCATGAAATATACTGATCCCAAGGATATAGCCAATAACCTTGCAGATCAATTTAGTGCCAAATTCACCCCCTCTCACCCCCTAAAGGGCCCATCTCAATACCAAAAGATTGCCAAATTCCGGTAATCACGGCCACACAGGTAGAAACTGCACTCTCCAAAGCTAAGAATATAGCATCCATGGGACCAGATGACATCCCGGGCTGTGTACTACATGAACTACAAAATGAACTGGCACCTCACCTAACTGTCATGTTTAATCATAGCCTCACCTCAGGCTTCATGCCCACTGAGTGGTGCACAGCTACAGTTATCCCACTCCACAAGGGGAGATCCACCTTGGATCCTGGAAACTACTGTCCCATCAGTCTGATGAGCCTGATCTGCAAGGGCATGGAATGCATTATCATGTAACTTGTAAACAAAGACATTGGCAACCTTCAAGCACTGGACCCCCCACCCAGTTTGGGTTTGTGAAAGGCCGATCTTGTCTCTTGAACCTGATTGACTTCTTCAGATCAGTCTCCAGTGCTGTGGATGAGGGTAAGGCGGTCCACACAGCCTATCTTGACCTTTCCAGGGCCTTTGACACCACCCCCACTCTGGAATCATAGATAAGCTTACCAAGCTGGGCATAAATCCCTACGTCACTCAATGGGTTGCCAACTGGCTTACTGACAGAACCCAAACTGTAAAAGTAGCTGACTCCAAATCCAGCTCCGGATAAGTGACAAGTGGAGTACCTCAGGGTTCAGTCCTGGGACCACTCTTGTTTGGCATCTACTTCTCTGAAGTATAGGCCAACACTAAGGGACTCTGGCTAACAAAGTTCGCAGATGACTGCAAACTGAGAGCCATTATTGAATCCCCAAATGATGTAGATATTCTACAAAAGGGCTTTACAGAAACAGATGCTTGGTGCCAGAGCCATGGACACAAGCTCAATGCCACGAAATGTATAGTTATCCCCTTTGGGAAAAAAACATGTACTCATGAATTACCACATAGGTGGCAGTACACTAAACACCAAAAGTGTGATGAGAGACTTGGGGACACAGGTGGACAGTGGTCTCACCTTCGATAACCACATCATCACAACAGTCAGGAAATCCTTCTATGTGGCACACCTCATCACTAAGAGTTTTTCATCCAGAAAAAAGGAGGTCATTGTCCCACTGTATTCATCCCTCATTAGACCCATTATAGAGTACAACGCCCCATTTGGTATGTACCCCACAAGACATCTGCAACAGCTGGAAAGGCCGCAGAAATACCTCACTAAAAGAATCACAGGCCTAAAGTAGATGCCCTATGCTGACTGTCTAAAAAAACTCCAGCTATACTCTCTGGCATATTGTCTACTCAGAGGAGATCTCTGCTTAACATACAAGGCCATGTCAAACCCTGAGCTGTTGGACATGCTCCACTTAAAGAAATCCCAATCCTTCAGAGCCACACCGTCCAAGGATCTAAACCTTGTCATCACAATGAACAAAACATGCTGGAGGGATAGGTTCCTAACCCAGAGACTCCCCATACTGAACAGACTGCCCATACATATCAAGCTGAGTGCCTTTTTGGCCCTCTTCAAAAGAAACCTTAATGATTAGATGGGAGATAGGAAATTCACCCTGGGGATCACGTAAGTCGCCCTGCTAGACAGGGGTCCAGGGAAGCAAATATTGTGGGAAGAAATATCCAGGGAATTGTTATGGCTAGGCTTGTATAGGCCCTAGGGCTGATAGCCTAGTACAAACCTGTGAATCTATGAGCATGAACTACTGCTCACAGCCTTGACCCTCTTCACCAATTGTCTAAAGGTCTTACATTTCAATATTCAAGAGCACATTTTTAAATGAAATGAGGGGAGGAGTTAGAAAGATGAAGAATTTGTTACCCTTTCCACCCTTAAAATTATTTCTGGGTAATAAGAAAGGGAAGGGAATTATCATTTTGCATCACACTTGCCTCATTTAGTAATAGAGGTTATTATGAGTGCTGCTGTTCTCATAACAAAGTAGTTTGTAAAGTAAAGTTTATTAGGCCCATGGTTTCATTATTCTTGTACATGGATGTGTGTGTGTGTGTGTGTGTGTGTGTGTGTGTGTGTGTGTGTGTGTGTGTGTGTGTGTGTGTGCAGCGTGCATGTGTGCAGATATGCGCATATGCTGCGCCAAGACGGTGTGTGTGTCTGTGTTTGTGCATACACATGGTTATAAATAGAGACATGCCTATTTAAAATGGCAGACCAAGACTGAATAGCTGCCTATTTATTTTGAAAGAATCATTCTGTATCTGCCTCTGCCTTCCTATCCAGTTTGTCTTTTCCTGTTTTCCTCTTTCTTTTTCAAATGTTCCTTTGGTCTGATCTCTACTATGAAGACCATTATATGCCTATCTCCATCTCATTGGAATAGTGCCTTCACTTGTGCAAACTGGAACTTCACATTTCACTACTGAAACTAGACCTCTCTTACTGTTCTTCCTCTAAACAATTTGTGAATATTTTATTTTTCCCAAATATTTATTTAATCACTTATGGAGATCAGCTCCAGCCTATATTTAACTGAATTGCATTCCACGTTTTTGCATTATATTGGGCTTTCCTTGTTGTGTGCCTATCATTTTTGTTAACTGCTCCCTATCTGCTCTCAAGATTGACATGCATTAATGGAAATTAGGCCTCACCATTAACCAAAATGGATGACACTTACATACTTGACCCTGTATGCTATGTCCCTGGTCATGACACCCTACATACTGTTGGCTTTACCTTCTGCCTTTTTGTTCTGTTTCTATTGGTTCACTGCTGCAATTACAGTTGTCATTGAATATTTTGCTTTCATGTGACTTTAATTTGTACCACCTAGCCTATATATTGCCCCATATTTATTTTTCATATATATTTTATCCCACATTTATCAGAAATAAACCTTATCTGCCATCTGATGTCTATGCTGGTAGCTTTCTTAGGTCTCTGTGTTATGACTCTCTGTCCCCAACTGTTCAAATTATCATTGTGTTACTCAAATAGATAATGAGCCTGTATATCTGATGTGAGGGTAGTGAGAAGCTCAATGAAAGATATTTTTCTGAGGGCCTATTTTTATCTCCACTGATTATGCCCATTTGTCTTGAGAGTAATCCTTTACTTATTCACTCTGTGTCTTTCATTCTTGCTAAGTTCTCAGTTGATTAACTTTTTTTTTCAGAATCAAAGTACAGGTGTAAGATTAAAGGTTTCCTTTTCTTCCAGCTTTTTCTAATATTTTTCTATTTTGGTGCATGAATGAACTATCATTAAATGATTCTTTTAATTCCTGATTTATTA
This sequence comes from Protopterus annectens, assembly GCF_019279795.1. NCBI lineage: Eukaryota > Metazoa > Chordata > Ceratodontiformes > Protopteridae > Protopterus > Protopterus annectens. The sequence goes on along the minus strand of NC_056728.1, from coordinate 606,066,538 downwards.
AATATAAACCTACACATTGACTATGAGGTTGGGCAGCTCATGACAAGAGAATATGTAAGTTGCTACTTGATATTTTTTTTCTTTTTAGTCTGAGGTTGTTTGATCACATGATCAGTATATTTGTAGAACAGAGCAATGGAGCAAAGCCACACATTTTGAATGTGTGGAGGTATATCTCTTACTGCACAAAATTGTGTGATTTTAATTTTTATACATATGTTCTAAAGTTTTTTGGATGTCAGTAGATTCATTTGTCAACTTTTGAGTTTCTGAAGGTTTCAAGACCTGATTAATCATTATGGATGCTACTAACCAGTTGTCCCTATCTACATGTGCTATGGTCCTATCATCATAGAACATCGTGGTCTTCTAGATACATGCATATGATAACTGAATTTGAGAATGCTGTTGTTCTCCAAAAAATATGGTCAGTCTGTACCTCCATATATCTCCCACAACACTCCATACTATGAAAGCCATGTTCATTCTTTGGTAGTTCCTTGCTTTGTTTTTAAGGTTCCCTCCACCATTGGGTAACACTACAATTGCACACTTGAAATGCTTTTTAATTTCCTTGCTTTCCAAGATTATATTTTATATTTCCATTAAAAGACTTGTTAACAAATCTTAAATTTCCTTAAAGGTATTCTGTTAAGTCTTTGGACCTTATCATCACTAAATGAAAGCAACTGTTGCTTTGCTCTTAAATAGTCATTATTCCTACCTACTTAATACTATAATTATGTCCTCCATCTTATTAAATCTGAAATCCTGCATATTCTTTTTCTTGTATAAATTCCTTAATTTCCATGGCTAGTGTGCTGTTTATTTCTTGCTGTCTTCATTCACCTCAGTACCTAAATACTCTTTTTTTCCTTCTTTGATTCTTTTTTCAAATATTGATCCATACTTACCTTGGCTTCCTGAACTCCCTGGTTGCCTTCCTCCAGTTCTCAGTTTCTTATTTAAATGTACTCATTCATTCATTTGTTCAGTTACTTACCTTGTTTGTTTGTTTTGTTTTGTTTTGTAACTAAGAGGAGGCCTAGTTTTACTGGATGCTTGTGTCCACTCATCTGTTAAGTAACATCCTTATAGTAGCAAAGTATGCAAATGTGCAAGTGGATGTTCTCCTGTTACTTCTGTATTTGGTATATCTTCTGTTTACTTATCACTGGTTGCTGTTTTTCTTAACCTACTTTTATGCCACATTAGTGATTTTTTTGTCTTTCTTTTTCCTGCCTATTCCTTCCTTCTCTGACTTGAATAGGCTGTCCATGTTTCAGTCATTAAGCCTGTTTGCCACAAGCTTCCATAATGGTGTTTGCTATGGCCTCAATTTGTTTTCCATTCTGCATTACTGCAGTCTCACATCACTGTTTTTGTCCATGATCTTCTCCCTCCTGTCTCATTTCTAAGCTGAACTGTGTCTTACTGTTCATTAGTGGCACTCTCACATATGACCTCCACCTCCCCCACCTCATACCTTCCATACTATGCACTGTACTTTGTCAACTGTTTATCCCATCCAGGATTTTTAGTGGGCTAACCTTATTAATATTTCCTGATTACCTTGTCCTTCCTCTACACAATCAGTGGTGGGGTACAACAGTTTACTTCAAGGTGACTGAAATCCCTCATTATATCTTTACTCTTATCAGATCATGTCCACTAGAACTTTATGCTGTTCATCATAAGCTCACCATCCTTCCTAGCTACAGTCAACAGTGTTTGTACTCCATCTTTCACCCTTCTGTGCTCTTCCATGACTATTGAGGAACACTTCTGGATCCCCAATGCCTACTTTTCCTTTATTCTTCATCCAGTTACTCCATCTTCCCTTTAATTCCATCTTTATCGCCACCTCCTCATTACCATTATTATGCCTTTCCTTTCAATTCTGAGAGTAGTAAAGCGCAGTTCCTTTTATGTTTGCTGATGGGGTTTCCAAAACACTGCCATGTTTCTTTTCTAGCGTATGGAACCCATATAATTTTTTTTAGTCCTCAGGCATGTAGCCATTTTCTAAAACTAAATTAATTAATTGTATAATAATCAAACATGAAACCCTCAAAGTCGTTGGTATTAAGTCAGGGCCACTACTAGATGTGAATGTTAACGACATATATAATGGTCTTTCCCATATCCAAAGTTATTAGTAAAGGACCAAAAACTAGTATTTTGTGATAGACTGGATGTATTGGTTTGGGGTCAATTAGATAAATGTCATTAAAAAGCAAATGCTGAAAAGTGTGAATTGGGTTAAATCACCAAAGAATAGTTCTAATGTATAGATATTATTTATTTTTTGATTGTTCATGTCCCTATTTCGATCTGTGTTTTCTGATCATACACTTACCTTTTAAATGTCCCTATTTTTTCAAACCTGATTTACCCCTGCATATGATGTATCAATTTTTGGGGGCATGTTTCTATTTTTAGGCATGATTTACCTCTTCACACAATTCTCTGAATTTATCATATCACATGAAGTTTTCAAAGCTATCTAGTAAACATAAAATCACATTACATGACCAACATGTCAGTGGCAACAATAATTTAAAGAAATCTTACATCTCCCTTTTCAGAAGTGTGTGGAAGACTTTTCCAATACAGTTCATTAAAGTCTACAGACATTATACTGCCTATGTGATAATTTGATTACATCTTACATATTTTTTGTTGGTCTTGTTTTTTTAAATATGCTTCTGAGTAGTATTCTGCATTTCTACTGTAAGTGGACACCTTAATGAGCTACTTGGTATTCAGATTTTATGCTAATAAGATGTCATGGTTTTAGCTGGACGTAACTAGTTTCCAAGGGCCTTTGCACTTATTATCTTTGTTTGCAAGTTGAAAGATATGATCCTGAAAGATCTTAATTAAGTTAGTCTCACTGACATGTGTGAGATGTTTGTAAACCAAATATTTCTATATTTTTGCATGATCTTTTCTGATATAAGGCTTATGTTTATTATTAGTATAATATTCATATATTTCTGCTTATGTGGCCTATTATTGTATTCAAGCACCTGAACTTTAGGAGAGTCCAAAGTCACTTAGTGTATAATATTTTGGTCTCTGTATTCAACTCACCAGTACCTAAATCATTGTTTTAATAAAAATCATATAGTGTGGTTGTCATAAGATGTGCTTTAAAATAAAGGATGTAAAAAGAGACACCATGACGATTAGTTTCATGAGGTCCTGTCTGAAATGATGTTGCATAGCACATTTTGCCTGCTATGCAGAGTCAGTACTAATACATATTATGATGTTGTCAGAAATGGTAAGAAAAACAGTTGCCGCAGAACATCATAGCACCCAAAATAATGACATAATGGCATTTGCTGAAAGGAGCTTATGAGCAAGGCAAATGAGCAATTCAACTTTATTACTTTATACAAACATAGAAAAAAGAATATCAGATAAGTACAATACAAACAGCAATTTTAAACTCGTATTTATCCTTAACTAAATTATACTACAGTTTCATAACCCTTCCCCTCTTGCATCTTCAAGGTTATAACTCCCTAACTCTCCCTCAGTTTTGTAATTTGTTTTTCATAAAAATTATTTATAAATCTGTGTGAGAAAATTTGAATCAAACATGTTGTTTGATATATAACCATTTTTCATATTACTTTGACTCAGTCAACAGGCATAGAGGTTCATAAATTCTGAACTCCCATAGAAATTATTAGTCCTTACATTTTGCAGTATGAATTGCCAAAGATATATCTCTTGCCAAACAAGTATATGTTCCAAATAATTATATGTTTCTACTGTCCATGAGGGTGATTGGTTCTAAATTTGGGTTGAATTTGTGGTTACCCACCCTTTATCCAAGTTATGTTTGATCAGAGTAATTGAAATGCTCTATTTTATGTAGAGGTGAAGACATTTCAATGGAAGTGGTATTATCTGTGATACATACCTAGCCCTTCAGCATGTTTGGCTAATCTTGCAAAAGCAATTTAGTTCCCTTGAGTTAGTGTTCCAGATGCCATTTGACTTGTAATTATGTAATAGGTCTGACAAAACCGGGTCTGCTGAGGCCCTATACATGAGTCAGAGGTTGTGTCTCATTAGCCTATATGACACCAAGAGGAGAGAGAAGGTCTTGAAATTATCTGCTTAGTTTTTATGATTTAAGCCATTGATTTTGTTTTAGTTATAAAGCCAGCAGTGACAGGTGTTCTGACAAATGCATAAATTAGTATTTTTATACTCAATCACTGGCATAATGAGTGCCTGGATCTCGATGATATACCCTTAGATATAAGCTGTGTGATGAAAAAGTACTTCATTAAAATAGTGGATATGTGGTGATCAAAGGGCAGTTTATTGTCATCACAAGTCTGAGGGGGACATAGAAGGGGTCCTGCACTTAGCTATGATATTATAATGGGTTTTGTTTATAGCAATTTGGTCATGGAAGAGTTCAAAACCATAGTCTTGTCTAACAAGTCTGGAGGTGAGTTAATTTTTTAAGAATATAAAGGCACTTCTGACTTTAGTGTCTACTGGGGCTTGTATAAGTGATATGCATTGAAATCCTCCACTGATGGCATGCTCACTGGTTTTGATCCAGGTCTCTATGATGATGTTATATAGTTAACTATATACTATATGTTTTATATATATATATATATATATATATATATATATATATATATATATATATGGGTCTATGTTGTTAGATCGAAAGCACACAACATCGATCTAACAACATCGAAGCCCATAAAAGCGAAAGTGCAGAAAACAGACTAACAACCTCTAAACAGTATTTTGCAGGGGTGCAAGCCCCCCTGCACCCCCCACCCCCCCAATTTAATATTCTAACTCCGAGATTGCACTATAATCGGGAAAAGTGAATATTCCCTCATCCCCACTGTACCGCGATCTCCACAAGAGGTTTGTTAGCTGTACATCAACAGTATAGGTTGATGTACAACTAACAAAACATGCAAACAGCATGATTTCTCCTTTTTTCAGTCTCCTTTAGTGAAAGTGCATAGTCGATGTTATGCACTTTCACTAACGTGTGTTCATCAAAGTACCGTTCGATGAACCATGCTTTCGACGTTCTAACAGAGACCCATATATATATATATATATATATATATATATATATATATATGTATATATATATATATATATATATATATATATATATATATATATATATATATATATTTACACACACACACACACACATATATAGATACATACCTCTTCCAGGATGATCAATGTTTGTAGGGTGTGACTTTTTTTTCTTTTTTTTTTTGTTAAGGCTGCTAGCATTGAGCAGCAATATTTTAATGTTGTCCTGATGCTGTTTGGTTATGTTTCAAGCTTTAAAAGACTGACTTTGCATAAAAAAAGGCACTAAGAGGGAAGACAAGGTCTTAACCAATATAGAGAATATCTTCTATCTCATCCCAAGCTGATATATATTGTGCCCCCTTAGAGTGACACCAGAAACTAAGCCAATTGTTCAAGCTGGTTATCTTTTGTACATATTACGGCATCACTCCTTGTGATGATAGAATACTGCTTAAGGGTAGTTTCATACCTGCCTCAGAACATATTCCATTATGTCTAACTTTATATATTCCAGGGAGTTATGTGTCAAGTCATTTACACCCTCATGTTCAGTGACTGTGTCATATGTGTACTTAAAAGCAGTCACAAATGCATGTCAAGTGCTCACAGCTGCAAAAGATCCAATGAAGCAAAATGTTGCACTTAAGGCTAAATATGAATTTTATTCAATCAAGCAAAACACATACTTAACACTGAAGAATAACAGTACAACATTTTCATCTTCAACAGAATAAGGATTCCTCAGAACTGACACCACATCACATTAGTTCTATTTATGACTAGTTATTATAGTCACATGCCTTAAATACTCATCTAGGCTAACTTAAAGATGCAGTCTTTATTAAAAGTTACATAGAGAAAATAATAAAATAATAATAACATCTGTTGTGTCTAATAATCAATGGCCCATCTAAATTCTAATAAAATGTAATAATTATGACAAATAACATTAGCCTATTGCATCATTTTAAATGTATGAATTTAAATAAAGCCACATATAAATATGACTGTCAAAAGAGCGAACACCTCCCTTAGAAACCATGGGCCATCCACACCTAGATAAATATTGTCATATTTTAACTAGATGAAAGAAATAAAGAAAGAAATGAATAAACTCCATGCATACTTAAGCTGCAAAAATGAACGAGGGTTGTTGAAAATAAATTTGTTTTGTTTTCCACCAAGAATAAAATATTTGTCCAAAGTTTTACAGATCTTAATTTTAGAGCTTGTGCAATAGACACATTTTTATTTAAATCTGGAGGGGGGGATAAATTTAATTTTAATTGCCAATAATGTTCTCTATATTCTAGTCTGGTCTCCAAAAACCCTTCTCAAGGGTTGGTGTCACTTTTTTTCAATTATAACATATTTAAAACCCTTAAAGTGTCTGCAAAGCTCAGAATGCTTAAACAGAGTATTGTTTGTGCATTTATTTTTTTATGTCCACTTTTGTTTATAAATTCTCTTTGTTAAGGGTTATTTGGTCTTTCCTATATAGAAATTCCAACATCTTGTACATTTTGCAATATATGCAACCCCTTTTGAGCAGCAATTTCCCCACTTTAGCTTTATAACTAATTCATTACTGATGCTCAAGTTCATAGAATCTCCCTCAAATATGTCAGAACACAGCCAACAGCTACCTTATTGTCTTGCCCCTTTCGAGTTATTATTCAAATCGTAACCTATATTACTTCCAAATAAATTGTTCAAATTATAGGCAGTTTTGAAAACAAAATGTGGCTCATCTCCCCACAACTGACAGAACTAGGGTATCTGTTTTAAATATATTCCACTTTTTCTTAAGGATCCTCTTGATACTTCAGACCCAAGAAAATGATGAATTATCAGTGCTCTTTCAAAACCGTGGGACCCTGTTAGGTCTTTATTGTTTGACTCTGATTAGTCTTTCATGCTTGATCCCAGTAGGGATTTGTAGTTGTCCTCCAAACTACTTGTAACCTCATAGGCTATATAATTTACTGTTTTTTCAGGATATCCCCTGTCAATGAACATTTTAATTACTCTTTTTATTTTTTTTTTATGTGAGAACTTTCCTTGTGGAAACCATGCATGCTATTCTTACAAACTGACCTTTAATTAAACTCTTCCTAACTGCAAAAGGGTAACAACTATTGACATCTAGGTAGGTATAGCTAAAAGTAGATTTTCTAAAAATACCAGAACAAAAAGCCTTGTCATCATGACTAATAGAAGTGACTAGAAAATGAATCTTGTCCTTCCTGAAGTGGTGGGTAAATCTTAAAAAAGTAGTTGACCTATTTAAAAAAAAAACAATAAAGTCTTTCAACAGTTTCATCTGTCCCATTCCATGAAATAAATATATCACACAAAAACCTTAAATATTCTTTGCATCACTTGTAGAACTCTGAAGTAAAGAGGTATTTAGATTCCCAGCTTTTTAGAACTAGGTTGACAAAAATGGGTACATATGCTGTGCCCATTGCCACTCTAATGGTTTGCATGCAAATCTCCCTCTCAAAGTAAATGAACTTATTGTCTGGAACCATTTCCATGAACGTCATAAACAAACTAATGTCTTTATTTCTAGAAACTTGCATCCAGTAAGACTGTCATGAAATAAAATCGACCCTTCCTCCTTTGAAATGCAGGAAGAAAAGATCCACAATATTTATCTTTAAGAAACCCAGTTTGTCTCCCAAAAATTATTCTTGAGTCTACTGAGAAAGTCCCACAAGTCTTTTAAAATGTGTGACTGACTCAAAAACACAGGTTTCAGTAGTTTACCTAAATATATATATATGGCAAGGGGATATGTCCTTGATCCTTGCCCTTCCACTATGGGTCTAAAATGTGGATCATGTATACTTTTGTGGATTTTTGGCATTCCAAGTATAGTAGGAGTGTTAGATGAGGCTATTTTAAGGAATTCAGAGTTCTCCCTTGTAATGGGATCCTTTATAAGACAATCCTCTATATTCAGATCTGTTTTTCTGTATGTTATTTTGACCTGGTTCCTTGAACTTAATTGATACACAGTCTAATCTTGAAGAATGTTGAACATTTTAATTCTATAAATAATGGAATTGAATGTAACAATTCCTCTATTCTTATCAGGTTTCATAAGTCTTATACTTTTACCATAACTCAATTCATCTAAAAGCAATTTTTCTTCTTTTGACAAACTAAATCTCCTATAACTTTGTTATAATTTCCAGCATGTTAGTAAATATCACATTTATATGCTTTCTCAAAAATGTGGACAGTAGGTTGAAGGGTAGGGTTATAGGGTCTATATCATATATTCAAAATTCCAAAATGTCAAACACCATATGTTCGAACTTGGAATTTCGAATATTGAAAACATCGAATGCACAGAATAGCAAATTGTTTTCGAGGGGAAAACATTTGCTGTTCTGAGAAACATACACCCAACACAAGCACACCAAAATAAATAAACCACACACATACATTTAACAAAACCCAACCCCACACTAAACCACACATACATTACTAACTATCCACTTACCTTAACCCACACCCTAACCCTAACGTCCATAACTATCGCACACATACCCTACAAATCTATACACAAACAAACTAATTAATACACATACACACACACATACAGTTAACAAAACACAACCCTACACTAACTACACCATACATACATTACTAACTATCCACTTACCTTAATCCGCACCCTAACCCTAAGGTCCGTAACTCTCGCACCACAGTGGAGGAAATAGCAAACCCATGGAATAGTTCACCAGAATCTTGCCCTAGGTAAGATTTCGATGTTCTGGGGCTTTGCTATTTTCACCATTCGATATTTTGGGTTCCATGTTTTCACATTTGGAGTTGTACCTCTTTGGAATTTTTATATAGACCCTGGTTATATATACTATATCTGATCTTCACTCCAAGTTGTATTGCAAAGCTAAATTAAGTTTTCTGATACACAATTTTAATTCTTTTAATGTATCCTCAAAATCTAATTCTTTGGTAGAAACATACAGAAATTCATTTTGAAATAATGAAGAATGTTTCACATTGATTAAAAACCTGCTGTAACTGAAGACATTAAAAACTTGATACGTGTATGCAATGCCATCTTCACTCACCTGAATCCCTAAATTCATTTCCCCCACCCCCCTGTCTGAAATGTGACTTCTTTCTTTTCCTTTAATAATTTTGGTGCAGACCTACGTAGGTGTTCGACCTTGTAATTTGATTGGCTAGTCTCTCTGACCATCTCAGAGGTGGAAATTCTAAAGAATCATCTAAACTTTTAAAATCACTAGGGTTGTTAAAGTGAGTAAACTGGTTAACATGGTCAAACGGTTAATCTAAAGTCACCCCACTATCTACTACAATCAACATCTAATTCTTCAGCATTCTGGTGTGTATGGTAAGTGTCGTTGGCCTTTGACCAATAGTGTTCAAACTTGAGAATACTTTACCAGACTTAATGTGGTAAGCTGCCCCTTCATTGTAATGTTTCCTATCCCTCTGAGATTTCTTGACAACTGGCTTTGCATGATAGCTTTGCCTCCAATAACATTACATCACTACATCTTTCACACACTGTGGAAATTTTTTTAACTAGGACATGGTTGTCAGTAAACATGAGACCACTGCTATATTTTTTCAGGGTGTCAATTTGATGCAAGCTGGCTACAGAGATATAGAGAAAGTGCAGATCCATGTCTCCAGTCGCTTGCTACTATACAGGTAGAGAGGGAGTAATGTTTAAAAAATTGTCAGTTTCTTGACTAAAGTGCTATCTCTTTAATGTGAGCAATGCAGTTTAAAGCATGTAGAGGAATGGGCCACAATGTATAATCCTAGTGCGCTCTGTGCAACTAGTTGGTCCTAAACACTCTAAGAATTTCTGGGGTAGGTTATGTAGAGAAATATGTGGTTTTAAGTAGCTGCATCTATACAGTGCATGGTTAAATGTGACTGCACAACTGAACAGCACCACTCAAATGCTAACAAAATTAAAAAAGCACAAAATACAAAAAAAATGAGGCATAGAAATTGCTTAGTTCTGCCTCTCCTTTCACTACAGATTAAACAAAGTGATTCTGATTCAGAGCACAATGCATGCCAAAAATATGTGCATAGCTATTTCAGTAGCTCAGTAAGAAATACAAACATACTTATCCTGGGTGTTTCTGGTAGTAAGTCAAGTCAGGTGCTGAATCACTAGTCTGGTTGCCTAACATTTCTTAGCTCTGAGCAAATGAGCTTCTAAAATCTTTGGACCATTTATTAATTAGTTTATTATATCAGTGAGTAGAATTTTGTTTAGATATTCCTCATTTCCATATTATGCCTGTCAGTCATTGTATTTAGCATGCATAAAATGAATCAAAGTGATATATATTATAAAGAATAGAAAAAAGTAATTTATTTCCACTTTTACACTGGCCCAGTAATCAAGGAGCCTCAATCCTCACCACTGGCAACAGTGGGGAATGTACACACTGAGAGGATGAAAAGTACACATACAGTAAAGTGCAATTTCCCTTAAGAGTACACAGAGATCACAGTCAGTTTGGGGCAGTTTTCTCCCTTTCTCCAGATCCCCAGTAAGACTCTCTACTGGGACAGCTATAGGACTGAGATCTCAGCCAAGTGACCAAGCTAAGACCTCCAGCACCCTCTCTGTCCAACCAGTGCTTTGTATCTCTGCCCAAGTAGCTGACACACACACACACTTTGTGATTTGATTTATATACAAACACACACACACACACCTGGGTAAGGCTGGCACAGGTTTACTAGCTATGCCCCCTTCTGCCCAGACTATAAGGTAATTTTCACTGCCACCAGCCCACTCTGTATCAGCTAGTTTAAGGCCCTTAACAAAGGGTGTCCAATCTTACTGTGTAATGTTACTATCAATACAAATGGTAGTTTGAAAAAGGACAATCACCCCCAATTCAGCAAGCCCTGCACAGTGTGCAGGACTAATGCAAGAGCTCCAGCAGGCAATATGTCTGCCGTGCGATCCAAGAATAAGCAGTAGGGACGTGCACAAGTGCTCCTGCACTAGTCCTGCATGGACTCAGCTCCTGTATGCAAACTACCCCATTTGCAGGTGAAATCCATTCAAATGAGGTGAATTTGTGATCCAGGAAGCTGGCAGCCAGACGTGCAGGACTAGTGTAATCTGTAGAAATGTACTCAGTTAGTAACCGAGTACATTTCTGCAAACTACAAAACGGAGCCATGACAGCTCCAAATAAAGGGTGGATATTATGTTGAAAGCATGCCAATGGCCAAATAACTATTTTGCCATTATACTCAATGGCAGACAAAAGACAACATGGCCAGTGAATAGTGGTTGTTAACGGGGTAGGCTCAGTGTAGGACCTGTAACTATTCATCAGCAGGCGATCCTATGCAAATAAGGGGAATGATACAGAATCCCAGATTTCCCCTCAGTGCTAGTCAGCACCCAACAGTATAAGAGCAGGAATAGCTTGTTGCAAGCCTAGGAGTTAGCTGACATCATGGGGGGGAGTGTCAGGCATACTGTAAGTGTATTGGAGCCTTGTGGCTTGGGTTTGCCCTTAGCTTAGCAGAGCTACGCAACGGTGTGTGTCTGAGGCTGCCTAGCACTCTTTACATTGCCTGAGCAGGTGTGCACGCTGCACACCGGGTTTTAAAGAAAAAAAAGCAAACCAGGAAATAGCAGCTTTGTGCACATTTGAGCACTGTGTTTGTGCGGTGTGCCCCTGGGCTTAAAAAGGAAGGCAATAGGAAGGGAAAACAGCAGTAGGAAGGTAAGCTAGGAGAACTAGCATAGCTGGCAGGTGAAATGTATCAGAATCAGCCAATTACACAGGCAGAAGACCAGCCCAGCCCAGAACACTACTATAAACTGTGCAAACACCTTTCCCTCTGGTTTTTCCCACATAATCTACACCACCGGTGAATACAAGCAGGGGAATTTTAACAAACAAAAACAACAAAATGATATGGGCTGCAATAGCTATCATACATCAACATGTGGAAGAGGCTGAGGCTGGTGAGAATGAGAATGCTGTTGACCAATCCACAGTGAGGAGATGGCGAAGAGTGCACAGACCCAGGCTAACCTATCAGGAGCTACATGAGCTAGAGATAGTGGAGTGCTATAGGGTGGACAGGGACCTCCTACAGCAAATTGTTGATCTGTGCCTGCCATGCCTGACACACAGAACTAACAGAGGGGGAACCCATCCCAGTGGATACCAAGGTATGTGTAGGCCTAAGAATACTAGCTACAGGTACCTTCCAAAGGCCAACTGGGGATATCATGGGGATCTCACAGGCATCAGCATCTAGGGTGCTCCACCAGTTCCTGGATGCCATGTCAGCACATGCCAGTGAGTACATATATTTCGCCAACACCCGTCAGGCATTGGCCAGCAATATGCATCTCTTCCACCAAATAGCAGAATACCCTGAGGTAGTAGGTGCTATAGACTGCACACACATATGCATCAAAGCACCACCTGGTGAGCGGGGTATGGTCTACATTAACCTCAAGGGCTTCCCCTGCCAGGTTGTGTTTGATGCCCAGGGCATTATAATGAATATGTGCGCTGGCAGCCCTGGAAGCTATCATTATTCCCACATCTGGCATCTGACACAGCTTTACCAGAGATTTGCCAGTGGGGACCTCCATTACGGTCACCTAGTGGGGGATGCTGGTTATGCACTGGAGCCATGGCTGATCATACACATCAGAAATGCACACACACCCAAACAAGAACTCCATAATGAGGCACATAAATTGTCATTGTATGTGCCATGCTGCACAATATGATCCTGCAGAAACAGCTGCAGCAGAGCACAGGGCAGGGCCACACAGCCCCCCACCATTGCCAAAACCTGCACAAGCACAGAGTGACTCAGAGGAGGAACAACCTGAGCCTGCCCCAGTAGGCAGAAGGAAGCATGCCCAGTATGCCCTAGCCTTGGCAAAGAGGCAATGCATAGCACATACACTGACACAGGAGGGACCATGGGATTGACACCTCTCTATGACTCGCACATACAGTAAAAGGGATGCCAAACATGACACTACCTGTGCTCAACCATGTATAGGGAGTGTACTATGAACATCTGACATAGGCAGCCCTCCAGCACCATCCTCAATACTGGCACACTCACAAGGTAAGTCACCCTCCTTACCAATTGCCAAATGGAGTAGTATGTGTTGTTACTTGTATCTATGGCATGGATGTGAGCATGCAAGGGAATTGGGTGGCTGAATGGGATGCCAGCAGATAGTAGACACCTAAAGTGGCAGCATGAGATCTGTAACAAATACTGGTGTCACCATAGTAGCCAGTACTACACATGGTGACAAAACCCACTGCAGGAAATGAGCCTGGCCACATGTGTGTCCATATGACACACACATGCCAGTCAGTGGGGTTCACATACCCAACAACAGTCTCAGCCAGCATGACAGGTGTAGACAAACACAAACAAAGGTTGTGCTAAGGCCTCTGAATGATGGCTATGGGTTACCTCCCCCCAGGCCTACACAGACAGACTACAGCAGATCAGGCAGTGGGATGCTTGTTCTGAAGGGCAGGAAGTCAGAAACTGATATGTAGGTCAATCAAACATAAGAGCTGTAGTATACTGATATGCCTCTAGTCAGCATGCTAGGTTAGAATACAGAATGAAATGGAGTACCTGACATACCAGTACAGTCATTGCAAATGTGTACAGGTGTCAGGTGTGCCCCCCAATCCTGTGTAAAAATGTAGAAACAGTCAGGTATGCCCCCTCCCCCAATTCTGTGTAGAAATGTAGAAACAGTCAGGTGTGCCCCCCCAATCCTGTGTAGAAATGTAGAAACAGTCAGGTGTGCCCCCCTCCAATCGGATGTAGACATGTAGTAACATATATGTGTAGGTATAATACTAGTGGAGCACAGATGACCTGAGGTGACCAAGGTAGCAAGATAGATTGTAGCATATGTACAATAAGCAGGTATGCTTGTGTTAGGTTGGTGTGTGTTTCATATTGGGTGAGAGTGGTCAGTATGTATGCATGTTGAGGTTTGACCTGGTGGCCATTGCCCACTACTGCCAATGACAGGGCCAAGTCCTCATGACTGCAGTGCCAAAGACAATGCTCCCCAGTATAACACATGATAGCAGTAAGCCCTTGTAAATGTATGGCGGTAATATGTGCCACCATCTGAAAGATGGACATGGCATGACTGTTGGGCTAGATATACAAGCAGTACACAGAGAAAAGTACCCCAGACATACACATATATAATGTGTAACTGTGAAATGGACAGATCCTTTGAATTGTACATGCAGGTATTCATCACATTATCTGGGCTTGTAGTAGGGAATACTGATGTTGTCTGGCCGAACACTTGCAGATCACAAAGGTGATAGGACTGATGTATTGAGAAACAGCTGATGTCCCTGCACAAGCCAGCATAACTGGAATGTCCCATGCATATCTGTGACTCAGATGCAAGCAGTGTACATAACACACATGCACGCAGCTCACTCAAACACCACCCACAGGTACCTCTCCTGTATTATCCCTGCTGTTGGGAATGGGTACAATATGACCCCCACCTCTGTATGGCAATAGCGAAAGAATGCAGCATGCAGTGCAGTGTTCCATGCAGGTGTGTCCCTAGCTGTAAGCAGCACCCTGCCAGCATCCACACCACCTGATCAATACTGATAGAAAGTATTGGCATGAAAACCTAGCACACCTACCCTGTCACCCCTGGGGAATATACTGTATGGCAGTCTGAGACTGTAGGACAGACAGAATGCAACAGCCTGCTACAGCTGGCCTGCATCGCCACCAAATGGCCTACAGGCCTCTGCCAAAGGCCTGTGTCTCACCCGTACTGCCAATGTATGTTATGTCATGGACACCCAAATAACAACATAACACACTCCACATAAGCCATATACAAGGCCATGTGGACAAACCACTGTAACATGTCCACCATGTTCCACTGCACGAACTGTGGACCAACACCAAAACACAGCTGTGATGAGGTTATAACTATAGGGAAAGTATCAGAGAATGTTTACATAATGTATGGAAGAGAATAGAATAATGGAGGTGGGGGGGTGGCTGCAAATGCAAACATGGGTGGCTACAAACCTGCCCATACAACACAACAGGGGTAATGTCCTGACTTATGCCCTTCCCTCTGTACAGCTGTTACCACAGCAAGATAAGGCCATACTGCCATTTCCATGGATGTACAAGTATGGTATCCTCTGCCATCACTGTACCAAGGTGTTGAACTGGATACACAGACCAAGCAGCAAGTGTCTGCAGCTCCCCCTCCAGAATGGCATAACATTCCATGAATATGTAGGTGTTTGACCACAATACGGCCACAGCTTCATTCACCCTGTGTTCCCCAGGACATCACTGCGAGCAAAAATGTCCAACTGACAGTACTTGAGGACATAAAACATCACAGTGTATAACAGTACACATCTGACTATCTCTGCTGACACCAGTACCATGTAGCAGAAGCAGCACAGACACAATCACCTACAGTACACAGTATCCCTTCCACAGTTTGACCCCATATTGCCAACTGATCTAGAGATATTCTGCAGGCACAGTTTGCTAGCTGTAGGTGTAGAACACAAAGGTCTGCACTGGAGTACAAACTACCTTGAATGGATCCACACATTCAATACAGAAAGGCATACTGGGCATGCTCATACACTTAGAGAAATGAAGGCAATGTCAGACAGCAACATACTGAAAGGTCATACTAGGCATACTCACACACTTAAACAAATGAAGCCTATGTCTGCCAATAGCAGTGGACCATACATATCTGACAGTTGCAGATGTTAGTGCATACACTCCTCAGTATGCACCAATCATGCTTTGCACACACATTGGATAGGAATACACACATATATCCAAGGACAACACACTATAATATGCCAAAAGTACACACACATAGATGTGTGGAAGAGAGTGACAGTGACAAAGAGCCTTCCATCATGAGGCCTGTCCCACCCAGCACACATCCAAATGGCTACAACCACATGATGTGTAAATGTCACTCACAGCAGAACTTAGCCACTGGTATCCCTCACCATTAAAGACTCTGTGGTGCAAGTGCTAGCTGTGCAACATGACTGTACAAGGCAGTAGTCATCTAGAAGTTGTATACACATATCTGCGGAATATAAACCTGTGTGTGCCTGAGTATGGCGTGGCTACCCCTAGATGAATGGGTTATGGCCCACGCACACACACTGTCCTACCCATAGCCCTACTATGACAAGCCTGCTGATGTCTTTCACTTTGAAATACACCTTTGGAAAAAGAGTAGCCCAGTAATCTCTGTGGTTCATCCTATAACTGTGTAATGCTGTAGTGTGATAAACTAGTTAGGTAGGAGTTCTAATCCCAGACATGGCAAGTGTGTGTGTGTGTGTGTGTGTGTGTGTGTGTGTGTGTGTGTGTGTGTGTGTGTGTGTGTGTGTGTGTGTGTGTGTGTGTGTGTGTGTGTGTGTGTGCGTGTGTGTGTTTGTCTGTGTCTGTCTGTGGAGGGAGCAATGCTTTTTAGGCTAGTCATTTCACTACATTTCAAATACCCTACTTTGGCAAGCCTGCTGATGTAATTCACTTTGAAATACAC
Source organism: Protopterus annectens (assembly GCF_019279795.1). NCBI lineage: Eukaryota > Metazoa > Chordata > Ceratodontiformes > Protopteridae > Protopterus > Protopterus annectens. The sequence goes on along the minus strand of NC_056728.1, from coordinate 606,049,770 downwards.
ATTTGGGAAAGGAGTAGCTCAGTAATATGTGTGATATGACCTATAACTGTGTAATGATGTAGTGTGGTAAACTAGTTAGGTAGGAGTTCTAATCTCAGACATTGCAACTGCATGTGTCTCTGTCTATGAAGGGAGCAATGTTTTTTAGGCTAGTCACACTCACTACATCTCAAATGCCCTACTTTGGCAAGCCTGCTGATGTCATTCACTTTGAAATACACTGTTGGGAAAGAAGTAGCCCAGTAATCTCTGGGGAATGTCCTATAACTGTGTAATGCTGTAGTATGATAAACTAGTTAGGTAGGAGTTATAATCCCAGACATGGCAACTGTGTGTGTGTGTGTGTGTGTATGTGTGTGTGTGTGTGTGTGTGTGTGTGTGCGTGTGCGTGTGCGTGTGTGTGCATGTGTCTGTGTAGGGAGCAATGCTTTTTAGGCTAGTCACACTCATTACATCTCAAATGCCCTACTTTGGCAAGCCTGCAGATGTCTTTCACTTTGAAATACACCTTTGGAAAAGAAGTAGCCCAGTAATCTCCTGGGCACGTCCTATAGCTGTGTAATGCTGTAGTGTGCTAAACTAGTTAGGTAGGAGTTCTAATCCCAGACATGGCAACTGCGTGCGTGTGCATGTGTGTGTGTATGTGTGTGTGTGTGTGTGTGTGTGTGTGTGTGTGTGTGTGTGTGTGTGTGTAGGGAGCAATGCTTTTTAGGATAGTCACACTGACTACATTTTAAATGTCCTACTTTGGCAAGCCTGCTGATGTCATTCACTTTGAAATGCATCTTTGGGAAAGGAGTAGCCCAGTAATCTCCATGACATATCCTATAACTGCGTAAGGCTGTCGTGTGATAAACAAGCCAGGTAGGACTTTTAATCCCAGACATAGCAACTCTGTGTGTGTGTGTGTGTGTGTGTGTGTGTGTGTGTGTGTGTGTGTGTGTGTGTGTGTGTGTGTGTGTGTGTGTCTGTGTATGGAGCAATGCTTTTTAGGTTAGTCACACTCACTACATTTCAAATGCCCTACATTGGTAAGCCTGCTGATGTCAATCAGTTTGAAATACACCTTTGGGAAAGGAGTAGCCCAGTAATCTCTGTGGCATGTCCTATAACTGCATAATGTTGTAGTGTGATAAATGAGTTCTGTAGGAGTTCTCATCCCAGAAGTGGATGTGTGTGTGTGTGTTTCTTTGTCTGTGTAGGGTGCAATGCTTTTGAGGCCATTCACAGTCACTACAACCTCCATTGATATACTTTGGCAAGCCTGCTGATGTCATTGCCAGTGAAATACACCTTTGTGGAAGGAATTCCCCATTAATCTCTGTGGTGTATCCTATAACAGCATAATGTTATAGTGTGATATAGTAGTTTGGTAGGGGTTCTATTCCCATACATGGCAAGTGTGGATGTTTGTGTGTGTGTTTCTTTGTCTGTATAGGGTGCAATGCTTTTGAGGCCATTCACTACAACCTCTATTGACCTTCTTTGGCAAGCCTGCTGATGTCATTGCCAGTGAAATACACCTTTGGGGAAGGAGTAGCCCAATGATCTCTGTGGTGCATCCTATAACTGTGTAATGCTGTAGTGTGATAAACTAGTTGGGCAGGAGTTCCAATCCCAGACATGGCAAGTGTGTGTCTGTGTTTGTCATTTGTATCCTGTGTGGAGGTGGCTGTGAGTGTGTAACAACTGGACTCATTGTGGAGCGGGTTTTGCAAATTTCTTGTATGGTGGCCCTATTATATGTCACAATGTCCACCTTACAAGGATAACAGATGTGAAATAGCCAAGAGGCTGGGGTGCAAATCCATACCCCTACATGTGACATCAAGGCCTGGTGAACAAAGTTAGCAACCCTTTTATTACCCAGAGAACACTCTCAACACATGTCTCATACACAAACACACTTGCCTAGGAAACAACCGCTATGTTGGTAGTACCCTGCATATTGCCCACAGATAGTAACCATGGTGTGATTGCAGTGGACTACAGAGGGCATGGCACCCTGTCCATCAGTACAATAGGCATGTGCATGCAGACAGTGCACCTTCACTATGTTCCACACTGGACACCTGCAACACCTGTGGTGCCATCAAATGTGACCCACAAAGGACATACCATGCATTAAACACATGCCCTGTATGGACAGATACCACTGACACCAGGGAATACCTGTATCATGCTATCATTGTAGGTGAAGGTTTAATCTGCTGTCCATTAACAGTTCCCGCAACATGAGGCCAGGACTGGCACATTTGATGATAACAATCTGTGCACACAACATGGGCCAGACACCCCAGGTACAGTTCCACATGTCACTGTACATGCATGTGGGACATGTGCACATCCCAGACACCATCCATGTCATGGACTAAAGAACACATACATGGCAAGCAATGCACAGCAATGGCCACACACAATGGTTACCCAGGTAAAGGGATGGTGAATACAATACCCACCTGTGTGGGCCAATCCAGACACTACACCCCTGAGCCACACTGCAGACAATTGTCATGTGGCCTGATGCCAAGGTATACCCTTCACCTAGCCTTGTACAGCCTTCTGGTACAGTCAACAGTTACACACACGTAAATCAATGCACCCATGCATGTCAGTACTGGCACCCTGTGTCTGTGTGTGTCATCCAAATTCATACTTCCTACAACTCCCATTGGCATACTGAAGCATGCTGTCTGATGTCAGACACCTTCACATACCCTTTGTCCATATAACCTCCAGATAACCCCTGTGGTGCATATGATACCTGCGCATTACTGTATAGTGGCAAACTAACTAGTTAGGAAATGTATTCCTGACCCTGGCAAGTGTGTCAGTGTGTGTGAGTCCCTGAGAGAATGTGGCTGTGTTGACACTGACACCTGTTCATGTGGACAGACACGTGTACTACACCTACCGTATCGCTACCATCTCACTGTTTCTGATGTTACTCACCCTCACATATACGTTTGGACAGCTCCTCAACATGTAAGCTATGTGGCGCGTGCAATAACTGCATAGACATGTGATAGCAATACATAGTCAGCCAGAGGATTGAAACCCTGTACTGGTAGGTATGTGACACAAACATGCTTAGGTTTTACCCTCCCACCCCCTCCCTGACTTACTTTGTCTCTGTCTCTCTCTCACTCCTTCTCTGGTGGATGTGGAGAACTACACCTGCTTTGCTTAGGCTACAGCTTGTGTTTTGTAAGTGATGCCCTCCTCTAGCTGACTGCATGTGGAACAGCTGTGGTAACATTCCCATAGTCAATTGCATGGAAGCACACTTCAATATCTAGGAACATCATTTGGGCCTTTTCATTCACTGTGAGCAGGACCTATATCTGGTGTTTGGCAAACAGCATCACAGATGGATTTGGAATTTACCTCCAACAACATACACTGTGGAAACAGGCCAACACACAGGAAGGGGATGTGCCTGACATGACTACAGAATGTAAGTGTTACTATTCTGCATCTGGAGTAATGTCGGTTTAACAGGGTGTGTGTAGGTATGGCTGGTCTACATGTTTTAATACCTGCCATGACAGTGCTGTGTTTTGAGGAAACTCCCATCTGTAGGGTCATCTGCAGACTGGGCAGTGTGTGGAGCCTTTTGTTTCTTGTGTTACTCACAGAACACATATCTGAGAACTGTAGAAACATAGTGTGATTATTGCAGTCAGTACATGGTGACAACCATGAGAGTTACTGACTTCATATCCCTCATAGGACATATGTCACAACAAACCCTGGTATGACAGTAAATGTATGAGGTTATCACAGCAACATGCCAATATTGGGGCAGTGTTTGTAGCTCCAGCCACAAGTCTGTCAACCTTTGTACATATGTCATGCAGTAAGAGGTGCATATGTCCTGTACACTATTATTTATTGACATCATACCTGATAACAAGCCAGTCATATATCAGAATGCTAGACATGTTATGTATAGTAGGGGTTGTTTCTGAGGACATAACCTGACCATTCTGTGGTTGTGTGTACAATACTGGGGTCTATGTACTTAGGGTGATTGTCGACAGTATGTGTATTGTGCATACATACCTTGGGCTGTGCACAGACTCTGGCAGATGGCATTGTTGTCAGTCCTGTTCTAGCTGATGTTACATGTTGCTCCAATGTATGGTACCTTATTGGCTCACATGTCTGTAGGGCTAGACACACACATGTCCCATACCACAGACAGCCATCAGACCACACAGTGTCATGACCCAGTTTATGTAGGGTCAGTGTGTGAGTGGCACATATGAGGATGGTGTAGACAGTCCATATAGTGTCATATTAAGCTTGTGTACCATATGTGGCTGTGGCTGTTAACATTGGTTGTGGGTATGCACTTTCACACAAGTGTCTGTTACTCTGTGTTGTGACATGCACGTAGAGCCTGCTATAATCTCAGGTATGTGTGCAGTCCCCCATAAAAAATGTAGTTCAATATTGTGGCAGTCTGCCTGTAGTTTGCACAATGCTTTGTGACATGCCTAGTGGCCTATTGTAATTACCCAGTGTGCTGATATGTCCAGTTATTTGCAAGACATACTGCTGCCAGGCCACCATAACTGTTGTGTATTTCTGAAAAAGCAGTGGGATTCTGTACAGATGTATGTCACTAACTACTGGGTAGTATGTGGCCATGTGACCCCTGCATCACCAGGTATTATGTGTCAGGACAGACTGGTGTGTGTGCATGCATAAACTGTGTGGGCATATGTAGTCCAGTATTTACATGATATACCCATGTTCATAGCTATTAATATCCACATTGGGAGGTGTGGTCCACATGTCTCGCATGAAGGGGATATGTGTACACCTCTGGACTGACCACAGAGTACCAAACTGTCCACATATATTGGTCATATCACTGCTGTAGTCCATAGGATCATTACTGTGCTAGCAGTGGTACTGTACTATGATGTCCTTAGGATGTCTGTCAGTAGCCAATGGTGCACATGTCAAAAGCTGATGTGACCTCCCACACACAACATGTCTGTTAAGACAACCCCTATTACAGTAGCAACAATCTACATATATACCTGCAATACATACATGACATCCCCTTGCACTAAGAGGTTGGGACTATTGGGGCTGAGGTAGGACTCCACTCCATGTTCTGGACATATGGTGAACATATATGTATATATATGTATCCATATATCTATATAGATATATACACATATACATAAAGACATACATAGATGGATATATATATATATATATATATATATATATATATATATATAAACACTCAAATATATACATACACACAATATATGTTGGCACATATACAGATATAGATACATATATACATATACTTATGGATATCTACATATATATCGACAGTAATAGGTATATCTAAATAGATATGTATGCACATATTGTTATAGATATCTACATATATAACAACATAAGTAGGTATATCTGTACACATAGGATGTGCATACATATATATCTATATATACATATGTCTATGTATATGTATACAAAGAGATCTACACATGGCCATATATATGATGACTATACAGATGTGTAGACAGACATATGTATGAATATACATGTATATGTACATGTAGACATATATCAACAAATTTATATGTATATACCAATATTCCTGTCATGTGTAAACATCACTGTTGTGTATACCCTCCCAGATGTATCTCAACGTATGTATCTGAAATGTGTACATTATGATATAACAACATATGTGATGCAACAGTAATATCAATAGCAAGTACTACACAATTGTGGAAGTAAAAGCAATTGTTCAATACTAATCAATGTGTGTATTGACATATATATTGGAAAAACAACAACTGTCTTCACAGTGGTCATGGCGTAGTGATTAACTGTTGTGACTATAGTGTACAGGGGCCTGGGTTCAATGGCTGTTTATTTTGTTGCTGGGCAGAACAAGAGCTGTCAGATACAGAGTGGTTAAGGCAGTTTTGAGCAGCTTTAAGCAGGTTTGAGTGACACTAAGCTGTGCTAACGTATGGTTAAACATACGTACACTTACACTGTGTGGAATTCACTTACCAGTGCACAAATCTGCTTATCTGTTATATTGGAGCAATGTTGACACCTGCTAAGCATGGCTTAGCCCTGGTTACTAGTTCTAAGCCCCAGTCTGATAACATAGCAGGGTAATGACATCTGTAATAAGTTTATGTAATGCCATGTACAAGACATGCATCTGTGTGCTGTCATTACAGTAGAAAGGGGTGTGAGTGTCATGTCTAGGACACACAAGTATATGAGACCTGTACAGCACTGTTATCCATGTGAATGTGTTACATACAGGGGTAGTAACCCAGGGTACATGCTGTCACACTGGCATGTAGTGTATCATGGTGTTACTACTGTTGACAATGCTTTCCCAGGCAAGAGTAGAGTGCTAACTGTAGTACTGACAACAATCACACCTGCAGGCATAGCTGGACTTTGAGGCCTCCCTGTTGTGTTCCTGGTGTGTGAGCTTTGTCACAGTATATGTCCCCTACTGGATAATGATCCGACATGTGGAATGTAACTGTAGATTACCATCTGTACAGCACATGTTAGTGAGGGCTTCCAACATATAGTTATGGCATACATATTGTTGACAAATGTCTGTCTTTTGACACATTTATCCTGCTGCATAGCTACTTGCCAAGCTGATGACTGTCAATCCCTGTAGAGATGTGCAGATGGCAGGTATCCAGCTGGGATATGTACAGGCAACATATGCTTGATTGACACTGACATATCTGTCCAGCTGTGTAATAACTGGCACATATAGGAGATAACAGTCTGTACACACCATATGCCACGAGTACCTCCACTACACTACCACAGTCAACAGAACATGCTTGGGTAGAGGTCTCCATCACAGACATTAACCATGTGTTGTAATACATGTTGCATACATGTCAACTGGATCACTTCAGTGGCCATGTGCAGGAGGCACCCAGATGATTGGCTGATGCATGTCACTCTCACCCTAAGGGTCACCACAGTGGTGTCTGCCAATAGATTGCTTGTTGGCACATGACAGGTGGCAGGATACCGCTGTACACACATCCCCTACACAACTCATCTCTCCATGGACAATAGCCAGGTACACAGCTATGACCACCTGCAGTGATGCACTCCAATACTGACACATGTGTGCATATGCATTACTGAGGATAGCAGTGTCTGTGTGTTAGTATACCTGTATTTGGGAATTCCATGAGGGCCTTCACAACCACCACAACACCCATTGCCATAGTCAGTTGTGGCTACTGCTGTATCGGACATTGCATGTACCTTTTTATGCTCCTCTCCCTACCGGCTACACAAGCCTTGCAGTACCAGCATAACAGTATTGTACAAATGGGTTGATAGGCATGGGATACCAATTGAGTTCTGGCAAGTGTGTGTATGTGTGCATATCTGTATATCTGTAGGGTACAGAATTCAGAGGCCACATACTCCTATTGCAATACACATAGCAACACAGCAGTACAGATAGTATTGTTGCTGCCCATAGGTGAGGCACAACAATGCAACACCCTACTATGCCTGTGGCATGTGCATTAGATGCATATCCCTGGAGTACTACTGTTGAGATATACAATGGGTTGTATCACAATCATGGGCAATGTGTGATGGTGGGTATGTCAGAGTGTCATCATAGGTTCCAGGGAGTACAATATGCACTGGGAGATGTGGGTGCTGTATACACTGTCATTACACCATGTTACCCTGGTATATGTCCCATATACCACTTTATGGTGACCACTGTTACCAGCTGTACAGGTAACTGATACTGCAATCCAGCCCAATTATGCATGTGCTGTGTGCAGCCTACCTGTAACACATTGGACATAAGGACAAGTTAGTTAGCAGCGATAGGCCCAGGTCTCTCAGATGTGTGTCTGCCTGTTATGTGTCTGTTAATGTGTATATGATGGTATGTCACACTATGTATTGTCCATATATGACCATTACATCCCTCACTAGCATACTCTACAGTTCTGGGAATGTTCTGAATGTAACATGTTACCTGGAACACACCCCACCCTAAATGTTGTGTAGTGTGTGCAATGAAAGCCACACAGTTAAGTCGCACTACATACCTAGGTAGGGGTCTAGTCCCAGTGTTGCCAAGTAAGAATGTGTGTGTATGTGGATGGGTCTACATCACGTTGCAGATTATACACGTCCCAGCGGGTCACCTGTCCATGTGGCACAGGCAATAACTGTTATACAAACCTGTGACATGTGTTCAACTCCACTTCAGATATGTCACAGCCATGGTGTCACCAAAGTGCCATACCCCATGTGGAATATGACTGCAGACCATCATCCTGGTGACACATGTACACCTACAACACAAATGGATAACATTATGGAGACCACAATCAACCAGTGTTACAACAGTTATAATGCATCATTGCTGGATGGTTACACTACCTGACATGTATGCATTAAACATTACTCCTGAAAATATGTTACACTGCAGTACTTTGGTACAATGTAGTACAGTCACCATGTGCATCAGAACCATATTAGCTTGTCCCTGCATCAATGTTATGGATGTCAGGGATGTGGTACATGTATCATCATATGCACAGGGTGTGTTGTTGGTTTGCCAGCTGCTGAGAGTGGGCCATACACTTGACACCATGTGTGTGGGTGAGGGGTGTAATGAGTTGAATTGGGCATGGTGATATGGTGTGTGTAGGTATGGGGTTGCCCTAAGTGTGTTCTTATAGTGTGTGGGTATGCATGCGCACAATTCTGCCATGTGGCAGGTGTTTATGGATAGCTGCAGAACAAACCTGGCAGGGTGTGCTGTTCACAGCCTCTGACCATGGACACATGGACTGTGCCTGCCAGGGATTCCGTGGGCACGTCCAGGTACAGCCCTCGATGTGCTACCCTCCCCTGATGATGACAGATGTCCGCTAGAACCAGGTCCCTCCTGGGACTGACAAGGAACATGTGCTTGTGGCCTGCTGTGGTGTGGTGTGGACAGCACCCCACCTGCAGTGCTGGGGCTGGTACTGCCACTACAGGAGCACCTTGGTGTCCTAGTACATCCAAGTTGCCACCAGCTAATGGTGTTGCTGGTCTATAGCCATGTGGCCATCGCCACACTCCCACCACATGTTTAAGCATAGACAAACCATGGTCAATGAGGCCCATCTTCTCACCAAATCATCTATCCATGACCTCAGTATGAGCACAGCGGGCATCAGACAGTTCATGGAAGTTGTAACTTGCTGATGTGAGAGCAGCCCTCTGCAGCCTCAGGCCCTGTCTGTTGTACAGTTCCATATGTGCCTGCACCCCCATGACAGCCTGAAACATGTGCCTGGTGGTACCAGTTGTGGCATGTCTGCCAGGGTATGATGACCATCAGACCTACCACGAGCACCCTGGGACATCTGCTTATGTGGTGCCCTGCCGAACATCTGGCTATGCCTGCTGTGACCAGACACAGTAGGCATGGATACCACACTGTCCTGTGCACTGCCACAAACCACCAGCTTTCCCTCTGCTATGGCCACTGGTGATGGGGTATGTATAGGCACTGAAACTGTGTGCCGGGTTGGGGTGGCTAAGAGGGTGATGTCAAATAATGGCACTGTTTCGGCCTCTGAAAACCCAGCCTGTGCTCAACAGTTCTATCATCATCTTCGGTGTCTGTATGGACACCAACATCAGATTGCATGCAGGAGGGACCCTGACCCACCTATTGAGGAAAACAAGAAATGCACTTTAAGAGCTGTGCAACATTGCATAACAGTGCACACACACACACACACACACACACACACACACACACACACACACACACACACACACACACACACACACACATTCCACCTTAATATCTACCTGTCCCTGAATTTACAGACAGCCCCACATTTATTCCCATGCATTTCCCATCCTGTATCACACTTGATAACATATACTCATTAATACCACTCATTAATGTATCATTACTCTAAATGCCTAGACAAGTGATTACAACACAAGACCTGTTACTCCATTACCTCCTTGACCTGAGTGGAGTGGTTTTACATGGCCTCACTACTGGCATTCAGTGTTCACCCTGTGTATGTCCGGACATCATGAGGATGGCCCTTATATGTGAGGGGCTATTACATTCACTCCATAATGTCATGCACTGGAGTGTCATGTGTACATATTGCATACTACATGCCAGATATGCTGCTCAATGTGACAACTGTAATATATGGATACACTCCCTGGTGTTGTCTAATAATTTCCCAATGCATCTGTAGTGCTGCATACATGGGTTGTCAGGCACCTCTCTGCTGAATGCAATACTAAGGGTATACATGGTGTCTACTTTCCTCACAATGCATGTTCCATGTTACAGACCTTATTATACTATCAGGTGTCCTGTGATGACATATCAGACACATATTCCTGGTGTGTCATGTGTCAGTCCATGTCCATGTATTGCATGATCCCAAAGGGAAGTACTGCCATATGAACAACCCCATGATCACACATTTGCATACATGGACACCCACACAAATGCATACACATGCACACACACATCCTACATGCATCAACCTCCCTCCACTTCACCAGAGTGACCCTACAGACAAAATAACCACACACACACACACACACACACACACACACACACACACACACACACACACAGGTGAGATTGCACAAAGATAGTACACACAGTCCTATCACCCATCTGCCAACATGCATAACATATGGTACACAACAGCATGCAGTGCAGCTATAGTCAATCCATGCTAGCAACAGTATACATGTGTGTGATGCATGGGCTGTGTTAGTATGTGATGCCCTTTCCTCTGCAAAACACTGCACCCATGTACACGGTATTGCTGTGCACCTGTTCTGCACCCTGCCATGTACTGTGCAATAAACCTCACAGGTGTACAACCCATTGCTGAATGTGTAGTTCTGTGTCAGTTATGTCAACTCAAATGCTCACAGCCCCTTACCTGCATGCTCCTCAGCCGGTGTGTGGGGAGCACCCACTTCCACAATGGTGTCTGGCAGTTGTTGGCTGTGCGGACGGGCAGGTGCCACGAGGCTGGTGAGGAGCTCCTCAACACGTGTCAGGGGGGATGAATGGCATTACCCCCCTGTTGTGAGGTGATCCCCCGGACTGCAGCAGCACGCCGATGGGCATTGCGAAGCAGGTCTGAACAATGATGCTGGACCTGCTCATAACTGTTGTTATGCAGTCCGACATAATTGACCCTGTGGAATAGGTCATTCCACAGGGCAGTCTGCTCCTGCTGCTCATGGGTGGCCCGGCCAAACATGACAGGGTAGTGCTGGATGAGATAGTTCAGCACTATGTCACTTTCAGCTGCTGAATAAGCAGGTAGGCATCCATGTGACATCTTGCCTGAAAGACATAAAGATGGAAACAGGTCTGAGCAACTCATACAGCAAGGTTACCATGGTTCTTAATATGCATCTCTGTCACCCCCCACCATATCAGCGACAAAAAACTGTACACACAACTCAATAGGTATGGCTACAGCTTACCTACCAGTATTGTACCACACTTTGTGCTATGTGTTTGTAGCCATGTTCTCTGTGTGGACAATATCATTGCTGTCCTGTTACGGACTATTCACCTGCATGCCATTGTCAGAGCCACTATGGTTCCAGATATGCATGTGGTATGCTTGCTGTGTGATTGCTGCACATCTAACATTCTGTGTTATTGGGGATATCTATGCATGCTGTTGGACATGTTCTGGAATTGTGTAGACTATTACTACCCACATATGTTCTATAACAGTGACACAATAGCATGTTTAGGGAATATTTGCCAGCAGAACCACCTCTCCAAACTCATCTGGCTATATTACCAGGCCACATCACATGTGGGACCCACCCTGGGACCTCCTCATGTACTGGTCCAGCACTACCTTCAGCTGGAACCACCTCAGGGGATGTTGTCACCCCCCTAGAGGCGCACACAGACATGACCCTGTCACCTGAGTTCAGGTCCAGGGTCTGTTCCATAGCGGAATCCACAGACACGTGGGATGTGGTACATCACCTTGAGGCACCCAGTACACATTCACAGGGTCTACATGCTCCTCATACTCAGCCTCCAGGCCAGGCACCTTCAGGGCCGAGGACTGCAGTTGTGAGTAGCAATGGGTGGGAGGCTTGTTCCCATTGTTTCCATATTGGGGCCCATGGGGCTTCCACATTGCAGACCACACACACCATCCAGAGTGTTTACCGAACACATGTGTCATATTCCACCCTTGTAGGCTGTCCTCTATATCTACCAACCTGGACCACCTCCACAAATATACTTGCCATACTTCCCCATACTCCCATTCCCTACTTCAAGGACAATGGCAATGTGGTCCCAACAAGGGGTTTACATGTGACATACCCATCCATGTTGCACACACTTACAGCTGTATATATCTGTGTGTATTGCTATGTATGCTGTTCCCCCGCACATAGGATGCAGCATGTTGGTAGTAATATAGGGGACATGTATTTACATACATATGCGTGTGTGTGTGTTTGTATATATGTAGACATGTGCATATAGATATATGTAGATGTATGCTGTTCCCCCGCACATAGGATGCAGCATGTTGGTAGTAATATAGGGGACATGTATTTACATACATATGCGTGTGTGTGTGTTTGTATATATGTAGACATGTGCATATAGATATATGTCTATATATGTGTAGATATATATGATGCATATATGTGTTTATATATATATGTCTACATATGGGTATCTGTATATCTGTGGACATACATGTATATATATATATATATATATATATATATATATATATATATATATATATATACAGCTATATATATATATATATATATATATATATATATACACATATATGTATATATATATATATATATATATATATATACATATATATATATATATATATATATATATATATATATATATATATATATGTACATGTATACATACCTATATATGTGGTACATTCGGACATCAGGGCCACATTCCCATAACTCCTTTCTGCACAGCTGCATTGTTCTGCCTTGCTACAACACAGACAGGTGCCACATAGGGGGTATATATAGGGCCAGATTGCAGGTAACCCTATTACACACCTATGGCATTTCAGCATGCTACATGTTAACCTGAGTGTTCTGCAAGTGGTGGGCTCTGGAACCCATGTGTCCATCATTATGGCATTACTTCCACCACCAGCTATTGGCCACAGTAATATACATCCCTTCCATTACACACCACACACTATATTGGCATACATCTTCTCAGTCAGTGTTGCTCTACACAGTTGACGGGTATGGACCAGTACCCACAGGGACAGACTCTAATGTCCATAGCAGTTGTTCAGCTGAAGATCATTACAACAGCAACATCTGATGGCACATGTATATCATTCCACATCATCTACCCCAGTATTATGGACCAGGTTGGGAGGGTGGCCTAATGGTTAAGGTGTTTGCCTTACAAACACAAGGTTCAGGATTTGAGTCTCACAAGGGATAATTGGCTAGGCTTAAAATAGATCACACGGGCAGTTAGCTTAGTACTAATCTATGAGCCTATGAGGTACTACAGTCAATTACATGGAAATATATTTCACATACCTGTTGTGGGGATGAGGTCAGTTGTGGACAGTGTCCTTGTAGGAGGTATTTTTTTCACTCCTTAGCCTGCTTCCTTTGTTGTCTTTTTTGGTGTTTTTGCAAATCAGGATCTGTTGTATGTTTTCTGTTTGTTTTCTCTTTCTTTTTCTTTCTCTGCATGGTTTCTCTCTCTCTCTCTCTCTCTCCAGTAAATGGATTGCGCTGCTTGGAATAGATTACAGCATGGCTTTTGTGGGTGATGCACATGATCAGGTGATGGTCTCCACACCAGTCAGTGTCCTCCACTTGCTACCTGTATTCAGCCAGCTGTGTAGCACTTCCAATTACCACTGTCATGGCAACCCCCTACTATAAGTCCCTACATGATGTTGGAATGGTCCTTTTACCTTTCCTGTATGGTGGACATCTTTCCTGTGTGTGGGTAGCAGTGTTACAGACAGCAGGTAGCAATACCTCTTACAAGAGGACTTGGACACTCAGGCCAGGAAAATATTTGTATGAAGTTCGAGAACAACAGAGTACTGTTGTTGTATGCATTATATAGCACCAGTGTTACAGGGTTTGTGTGCACATACTAGTTTAACATGGACTGCAGTCTGTCTGCATAGCTCTCAACTGTGTGCTGATCCTCTTGATGGCCAGAGGTGTGCATGCTATGTTATGCCTGTCCACCACTCAGGTCTTGTGTCAGATATATCACTGGCTGTGTGTGTGTTGACTGTTATCAGTACATGACTACATCCATTTGTGTTTCTGACTTCACATTCCTGACTAAGGGTACATTGCAGACTATCCTGTAATACCAGCAACTTGCTTAGTGTATGACAACACTATTTCACATATGGGCCTGTGTTCCAGCCTCTGTCCTCCACCTACATACCAGGCTTTGTCCATATGACAGCATAGGTTATGTAGTGGTCTGTGAGTATGTCATGCTGCCATTCCTGCCATCATTCCACTGCTGTTGTGGCCCAACACATATTGTAGGGGTGGGTCCATATATGTGCGACCTTCATCTGCACAATTCATGTTTGCCCTTATGCAGTCCAGAGGCCCGTGTATGTAACAGTGGTTTATGGCCCTGTATGTCAGTCTGTGGGGGGGGGGGGAATGCACCATAACTAACCTAGGCTGTTACAACATGTGAGTGGTATCAAGGGCAAGGTGCCTTAAGGTACATACAATTCACTTTGAGTAAATTCAGGCCTACTGCTTCCTGCCATACATGCAGTTCTGTTTGCCAGTGTGATTGTGATGGGTTCAGTTATGCCTTGCTATGTAACAGATGCATTCCATTGTGTCAACTGAGGTCTTAAGCCCCTAGGGATTGTATACAGAGTGTAGATAGAGGCTGCTGGGCTATACATCTGCATTACTTACTGTTGATTGATTGTTATCCCGTAGCCCATTCTGTCTTTACAGTTCTACTACTTGAAGGCCTTGGCCTGGACAGCAACATATGTAATGCTTTCCAGAATACTGTATTAATTTATCTCTTTGACAGTTGCATTAGTCTGTTTATATGTATTTCAGAGTCTACACAGCTATATGACATGGCATATACAACTGTCATAGTACACAAATAAAGCTTTCTCATGTATGCCAACCTGTGTATGGTGTTATATTCTTTGACCTCTCTGTGGGTATATGTTTCAGGCAACATTTGTCTTTTGTATGGGTGACTCATACAGTGTCCAGTTGGTAAGGTGGCAACTGTAGGCATACTGGCTGCTCTGTATGGTGTGCACCCCCTACATATGTATCTTCCTATACATATCTCTGTGTGTGTATGTGTAGTTACATATATATATATATATATATATATATATATATATAAATGTATCTGCATATACATGTCTGTGCATATATATATATATATATATATATATATATTAGGAATGTTTATTGCTTCCACATTGTACATTCCCTATGGTAGCCAGACTGTACTGCATGGTATATTATTGACACCAGCCTGACATCAAACAGGTGGGATGGATTACTGTTAACATCTTGTGCCCATGTTGTGTCAGGTCCTGGTTAAGGGATTTGCAACAGTTGGTAGTGTATTGCAGGGCAGACCTGTTTGGCTGTGGGGGGGGGGTAACAATACGTACAAGCCATATGTTGCTTGGGCCCCCTCACCCCCATTAATGGTGCATGTGGTCATATAGGTATTTATGTTCTCTTTTATATCTATAGATATATATCTGCATATACATATATATATATATATATATATATATATATATATACTTACATATATATATATATATATATGTAGACATATATATCTATAGATGTATGCATATTATATATATATATATATATATATATATATATATATATATATATATATATATATATATTTATATATATGTTGTGTCTTTAGGCTTTTCCCAGTTAGGGGTCGCCACAGCATAACTCCGGTCCGCTAATGATTGGAAGTAGATTTTTATGTGCCGAGTTGCCAGGCCTGACGCACAACCTTCAACGAAGGTACGCCCATTCACGCATGTCTCCACACAGAAGCCAACAGGACAACGTCTTACTGTGAGGTGAAAATGCTACAGCAGCACCACCACCGCAGTTTTTATATATATATATATATATATATATATATATATATATATATATATATATATGTAGATATGTATATATATCTATATATATTTATATATATATATATATATATATATATATATATATATATATATATATGTCAATATATATATATATATGTCAATATATATAGATATGTATATATCTATTTAGGTATGAATATATATACACACACACATACATCTACATGTATAAATACATTTCCTGTACTGTTGAATGACTGTACTCGATGATATGTTTGTGAAAACATCAGGGTTATGTATATCTGACATGGCTTAGTGGTAAATCACTTTGGCTATGATGTGCAGGGTCCTGGGCTCGAGCCTTGCAGAAGCTGTTTATTTTGTTGCTGGGCAGAACAAGGGCCATTGGATACAGAGTGATTAAAGCACTTTTAAGCAGTTGTAAGCGGGTTTGCATGGGTTTGGGTGGAGGTAAGCACTTCTAACTTCCAGTTACAGTTTCTTATACTGATTTAGCTTCTCAATTGCTTAACCTGTGTAGGTTTTGCCTATCTCCAAACAAACAAGCTTAAACCCGCTTACTGCTACTTTAAAGTGCTTACTCCCGCTTACCCCAGAAATGAAAATGGGTTGATAGGAAAGTGGTGAAAAAGAGGCACAAAGAGGGAAACACAGTAGGGAAAATAGCTACACTGAATTTGAGGATAGATTTGAACACTCAATCCCCTGAGAGAGGGTTGAGGACAACAGTAATATGTTGTGAAGCCAATTAGACCAGATTACATGTGTCCAGTGGACATGTGTGCGAAATGGGCAGCTATGTATGGGGTGAGATTTTTTTTGGGTACAGATTGCCCTTTTACTATTTTTTCAGGTGAGAGTGGGATGTTGGGGAGGGATAGTAGGTATATTTGAGGAAGTAAGTTGGGTAGGTTAACAGACAAAACAAACAAGATGCGTACAGGGGCAGTATATGACACATGTGGGGGTAAACACCTTGATGGGGAGGGGTGCTGGGAATTCGGAAGGCCATGAGCCCCTTAATGGAAACAGTGGGATTGAGGTCCCCACCCATGGGCAGTCACCACTGCACCTTCACAGCCCCGAAGGTGGCTGTGATGGAGGCTGAGTCAGAGAGCCAGGCCAACCCTCTAGTCATGATACATGGCCCTCACGTTGGCATAGCAGATCTACGACCTTCAAGAGTCGCTCGCTATGCACCATGACCCAGACCTGGTGACGGGTGACAGGTTCCTGTCCGCACCCACTCCCAGGGGGGGAGCGAGCCCCATCCCCTAAGGCGGTTCCACTCGAAGGTGATACAGGACCAACGGATGAGGAGGTCCCGGGTTGGGCCCCAGATGTGCTGGCGCCTGGTGCCACATTCCCATACGTGCTATGTTGTTTATGTTTTATTAACATATGTGGGTTAGTAATAGTCAACACATTCCAGGATTAGGTATAACAGTATGCATAGATATTCCCATTAACCCAGACACCAGATATGGAACAGTTGCATAGCAAACAGAACACATGCATATATGGGACCACAGTGGTAAGTACAACAGCATGCAGGTACATTGATGGCACCATGCCACCAATGTGGGAGTATTTCAACATAGCACATAGATAGAAACAGATTTAAATAATTATAGAACAATAGGACATATGTCCCAACATTACAGTTAAGTCAGCACATACCAATTGAGTTGGGTATTTAGTTTATGTTGTAGATATGGTGGGGGGAGAGAAAGATGTCAATTAACAACTAGTATATTCCTGTAGTTCACATTAATTTCCTAGTCAATGCTGTTATCTGTACCTTACAAGTATTATTACACTACCCTATTGCCTTACTTTGGACAGTGGTATGACTTTCGACAACATATACATGAACCTGGTTTTACCTGCTGTATACACCTCTTACCTGGTATACCTATGGAGGAATTGTTGGTTAACACTAACTAACTGTTTCTATACATACTCCCAGATTCCAGGTTGATGTTTTGCATATACCTGTCCATCTCTTTTTGAACAGACTCTGGGCCTGTCTTGACCACATGCAGGTGAACCAGGACATATTTTGACTATTGCCCTCTTAAACCTTTAGTGACTTACAGTACTCTTATACAGGATTTCCTAGACAGTTATATTATGTAGCACAGTGTGGGTGACAGTGATGAGTAATACCTTGTTATTCAGAGCAACTGCAACAATAACAATGCCATACAATATCAGAGTACACAGTACCAGTACAGGGTATCAATCCTTTATTTCTAGGCACAGTGTTCATATCTGACGGACCTGTGGGAGCAATGTTTGTTTGCGCTACCTGAATGTTGCCACACAAATTACCAGATTCCACATTAGTATTATGCACATACATCTCACTCTGTTACTGTACACACTCTGGTCACAGCTTGACAACATTGGGGTGTAGATGGGACATACTTGGCTTATTACTCTCATAACATTTTGGGGGGTTGCTTGAGTGACAGGTTTGTTCAGTTGTATTTCTTGTTTTCTGCCTAAATGTCTGGGATCATCCCACTGATTTCCCAGGGGGACAGGGTTTCAGGCAGCAGATATGAGCCAAGTTACTGGACATTCTAGACATATCTGTACGGTTGTGTGGGGTATGATTCTGTATGCAGCCTACTACCACTCCCAGGATTTGAACCATGGCTGTGTGTGATAAAAATACAACAGTTCACTTCTCAGTTGCATGTGCTGCTTTGGATTTTGTTGTCTGTCTTTTCACTGTTTTCTGTCTATGTCTCTCTCAGTTGTACTATATGACCTCTTGGGATTACAACAGTCATATACAGACATTCCTACACATTTTATTTATGTTGCACAGTGTGCGTAACAGTGCTTAATACCACAGTACTTTTATGTGATTACAACTCTACATTACCATATGATACCAGAGTAAACACATGCAGTCCAGCAGTTAGACCTTTATTGTCAGGCTATTATGCTTTTATTTACATACGACCTATGTGAGACTCTTCCTGCCATATTCTCTGCTGTATGCAGTACATGCCTTAAACAATACAGGTTTTATACAGGCAATTAACTTACTACTACTTTTAGATTTATTTCCTGTGACAGTACATGCCAGAGTATTACTAACCTGCCTAGCATTGCAACTGCTCCAAGCGACATCCATGGGCCTCCTGGTTCGCAGCCTGCTCACTTGCCACTGTGAAGGACATAAGAGGAATATTTAGCCATACCCATCCATAATATACATGAGTGGGCAATTATTAAACATGTAGTGGAGTGATACTTACACACAGCTGGGACCTTCCCTGTTCTCCTAGCCTCTTGGATCCACTGATCCAAGAGATCCCCCTTTTGCTGTTTCAGGTCAGCATAGTGATGCCTGACCTGCTCACCAGTTTGGTGTATGCCAGTGGCACTGGTGAGGTCACGGGTGACACTGTCTCAGGCTTCCGCCTTGTATTGGGAACCCTGGTACTGGCCCTGCAGAAGTCTCTGGTCATGGTCTTTCACAAGGAGTCCTGCTATGACTCTGGACTCCTGGATGCCCCAGCACTGCACCCTAAAGTGCACACCCTCTCCCATTCCAGACATAGTGCCTACAAGGGGAAACTACAACCAGTTATGAGATTTATTCCTGCCTGTTGGGTTTAAATATGGCTGATTTCCTGCACTTTGCTGTGACTGGACGGTTTTCAAAAGGCTAAGCTATGGGTAAACCTGCTTACCTAAGGTTGAGATTGCTTAAAGGGGTATACCAATGGGCAAATTGAATTAGCTGGCTTACACATTGCTTACACCTAGTAAGCTGGGCTGTGCAATGTTTAGCATTGCTTAATTTTTAATTTGCATATGATTTGCTGTTTGGCATTGATTTATTATTAATTACATGTTATATATGTGTTTGGTATCCATGATTCATGTGTACATACACTGTATGGGGTCCTTGTGTTTATTATAGGATCTCAACACTTTATTACAATGACACCTCACATCTGGATTTAATGCAGTACTCCAGTTGACATATTTATGTTATGTAGTAGGTTATACAATATAATAATGTATATAGATTCCTTTCACATGTTCAGTTTGAATTTCCTGTAGTGAGGATCTGTTTGGTGATACCTCAATCGTATGTACTGCTGTGATGGCTTTGTGGTTAACTACTGTGACTGTAGAGTACAGGGTCCTGTGTTCAAGACCTGCAAAAGCTGTTTATTTTGTTTCTGGCCAGAATAGCGGCTGTTGCATATAGAGTGATTAAGGCACTTTTAAGCAATTGTAAGTGGACTTGCGTGAGTTTGCGCGAGGGTAAGCTATGCTAACCTTTGGTGAAATATGCGTACAGAGAGTTAGCTTCACTATTGCTTAACCTGTGTGCACATTGCTTACCCCCACACAAATGGGCTTAAACTCACTTACTACTGCTTAAATATGCTTACTCTCATTTACTACTGCTTAATAGTGCTTACACTTGCTTACTAGTGCTTACTCCCACTTACCACCGCACTAATTTAGATAGTAATGTCTAATAGTTCTCGGGAAGGTGGTGGATTTGGAAACTGTATGGAGTTATCATTCATTACACATTTTACCTTCCATTTGTATCCCTGATTCCTGTGTACATATACTGCATGGGGCACTTGAGATTATCTGTGGACTTTGCAACATTATGACAGTGACACCTCACATCTGCATTTAATGCAATACTCCATTTCACAAATATATGTTATTTAGTAGGTTATGCAACTAAAAATATTGGTCATAAAATTATTTGACATGGAAAATGGAATGTACTGGAGTGAAATGACTGCTCGTAAGGTGAATGCTCTGCCCACTACACTAGTGCTGTACTGCTTCATTTGCATATATCTTGCTTTTTATCCTCTTGTGCCATTTAAGCTGCATTAACTGTAGCTAAGCAATGGGCAAATCTGTGCACCTCTGGTTACATTTCATCTGTTTCATAAAAAAAAAAAAAATCTTTATATTTATTGTTTTAACTATTGCTCTTGTACATGTGGGGGGATGTTGCTGGGGGTATGCAAACATCTATGAGTGGTCTCGCTCATTCTTTTATTACTACTCTGCTGTTCTTCAGTGCAGGAGTGTGTATATTATGACAGCTCTGCTCTCAGAAACGCCCCCTATACTCTTACATGCTTCGTGTAAGATTAGGAGCTCAGGCAGCGTGCCTTCATTAATATGCATGGCGCACTGCTGTCCTGCTCCTAAACAGCCGCTTCCGTGCAGGACTAAGCTAGTCCTGCACAGAAGGATAGTAAATCCGGGGGAAAGACTATTTAGGAGTGGCCCACAGTGTCACCAAGTAAGTATGCAAGTACTCTCAGAGCTTAAATATGTCTCACAGATAGCCACAATAGTAGGTTTAAATATATTTAACAATAAACAGTAAAAGAACAAGAAAATACTCAGTAAGTAATCAGTTACATCAGAGTTCAAAATCGCAAGAAATATTTAAAACAACATTGCAGGACAGCCTCAAATAAATAAAGAAAACATCTAAGCTATACTTTACTTTATTCTTATCTGACTCTAAAAGAGTTACTATGCCCTAAAAAACCTCCTTACAGCAAGGCAAGTGCAGAAGGTGTTGATGAGTGGATGTTGTCCGTTCAAAGACAAATACAAAATGTACAGTCTTGCTCTCAGAGAGTTCTTAAATTAATATCAAATATTACTGCTGTGTTAGCTTGGGTGACATCACTTTTTGTCACCTAACTTTACTTACCAAGCTACCCCTATTGTCAAAAAGTACAAGCATTTTTAGCATCTCCCTGTGAAAAAAATATGTATCTCTCAGATGTTTGCAGATCCTGGAAGTCATAAAACAATAAAACACTTCTACATCTCCAACATAGTAATTACTTCTGTTTCATGACAATACAAAAAGCTTCTAGCTCTAGATGTTGTGTCTGCTACTGCACTGAAACTGAAAGATAACTTGTATAGCACAATTGTAAAACAATTTCATTTCCACTTATTTTCTTGATGTTTTGCAAGTTAACCCTCTGTGTTCTACTTTCCACTATTAAACATATACACATTTACATGATTGCAATAGTTTATATACATTTCTGTTCTAAGCCAGCAGGGCATGCTGTGGTTACATTTTACCTCAGTACATAATATGCAGTTCTGTATAAATCATATTAATAGTCACAAATTACATAGAATTATTTATGAAATTCCAGACAACTGGGCTGTCAGTATTTCCCTATGTCACAGCATCAAATAGCTTAGACATATGACAACACAAGTATATTTATATATGTAGCTATATCACTAAGATGGTCAGCCCGGTTTCTTTTGGAATAAAGTGAATACAGTTAATGTACTTGTCAGACATCATATAATCAGTAAGAATAACTTGTAATAGTTTTCATCAGCTGGGCAATTGAAGAACACCCTCATCACTTCTACTACGACCCTGTGTTCTCATCTGCTGCTTCTCACTCATATTTACTACTAAAATGAATTGACATTTCTTTTTCTACTTTGTTAATAATATTTAACAAACACGTATAACAAAGTTCAAACAATTAATGGTACAAAGCCTGACTGCTGTACACAAAATTGGGACTCTGTAGTAGTTTAATAAGCACTTTCATTCCCTTTATTTCACTCAACAGAACTTCATCAGATAATAACATCTGACGTACATCCTTCCTTTTATAATAACTCTGATTGACAACAACCAATAAATTATATCCAATAATATAGTTTCATAAGTGTAAAAGGCGATACAAAACAAATGAAATAAAATAAAATGAAGCAAAATTCTTTCCAAGCAATTAATAAACTGGTCACAGAACAGTTATGCTAAAACCCCATTGTATAACCCTCATTCCCTTTATTTCACTCAACAGAACATCATCAGATAATAACATCTGACATACATCCTTCCTTTTATATCAACTTTGATTGACAACAACCAATAAATGTCATCCAATAATATAGTTTCACAGGTGTAAAAGGCAATACAAAACAAATGAATTAAAATAAAATAAAATGAAACAAAATTCTTTGCAAGCAATTAATAAACCAGTCACATAACACAGTTATGCTAAAACCCCATTGTATAACCCTGAAGTGCTTAAAAATGTTTGAATATAAACCTATATACAAATGGTTTAATAGTTTAATATTCCCAGTCACACAGTAATTCATTCTGTGATATAATACTGTAATATAGTAATACAGTACAATAATATAATACTATAATATAATACACACCTTTTATACTATTTTTTTAATTAAACAACCATTCTAGACCTTGTCCACTTTTAAGGACAACAAACTTCTAATAGATATCCTATCATTTATCCCCGGGAAGTGTGGAGCATTAAGTAACATTTGTCATTGTGTTTCTTTATATTCTAAAAAACTAGACCAATTCCCTTCAAGTTCCTGTCTGACAACTTTTTCCAAAACACAGAAAGCAAATTTCTTAAAGTTTTGGCATGTCACACAGTCCGTTTGACTTGTTGTGATTTTTTATTGCATAAATGAGCTGGTATATCCTTTTCCTCAGTTGGTTTTCCATTTTACCTATGTAAAAGGCAGTATGTGTCAGGCACAAGGCCACATATATCACCCCCTTGGTGTTACAATTATACTTTCCCTGTATTGGTAATACCCTGTCAAATCTACTGATAATGCTCATAGTAGAAGGAAATGTATTCATCAAGAGAGTGAAAACAGATTGAAATAGATTTCATGGAAAATAATTGAATTACTCAGAACCACAATTAAGCAAGTAAGTAATGCACATAATCATTGTCAAAATGAATCTGCATAATGTTATTAGTTAACAGCTTTATTGCCTGAACAGAATCATAATTATGAATGTGAATATTAACTAATAAATGGTGAATAACTGTCAACAGTTGAGAACAAAAAATGCCAAATTAAGATATGTATTTAGAGGTTTCAGTTGATATGTACTTAAAACATACATTGTGTGTTCATACTTTGATTAAGATTGCTGGTGTGAAACATTCAATATCTATGATAAAACAACTTAAATGCTTCTCTATTGTTATAATAAAGCATTTGTGAAATGGATTTGGGAGCCTTTGAAAGAAAGAAAGCATTACCTATATTTTTGAGTCGTTAAACATATGTATATGATGCTCAGAATTTCTCAATAATGTTTTCACTTTTTTATGCTCAGGAATCTTCCATGTGCCACCAATGGCAGTGACTGGTACACTCCTGATGTGTCTGATGATATCTTGCATATCTTTGAGACTGGAAACTGGAGTATGGCAAATCCTTCCCCTTCCTGTCAGTGTAGCACACCAAGCAGAACAATTATGTTGCCAGACTGCCCTGCTGGGGCAGGAGGGCTGCCACCACAAGAGGTATGTATTTTTTCACTAAATAAGAGTATGGTGGGGAGGAGGTAGAGCTCATATAGACTTTAGGTAACAGAGGATAACTTTTCTACTTTTGCCTTGTATACTACCTGTTCTTTTCTTTTTATGCTTAGAACACTAAGACAAATTCCTCTACTTTTAAGAAAAGTCATTGCAAATGCAACTAAAATGGCTAATGTATATGTACCCAAAGCACAGAATATCAGTGGTTAGCAGCTGTAAGAATAACATGATCAATGAGGTAAAAATTGAATTTTTTTGTACATTTCCTGAGACACCGTCAACCTAGAAATCCACACTGAAGGATTGTAACTGTTGATGTGAAAGATGTGAATATACTGAGGGAATTTAAAGGCAAATACTACCCTGACAGAGGTATTAAATGCTGCAGTTGTGTACTTTAGGCCCCAGGAAGTTTTCAAACCATGGGCCACAACACATTTGTTGTTGTTGTTGCGGCCACACACAAATATCTTCTTTTAGATTCACTTTTTTTCAGATTGTTTAAATGTATACTACCTTACCAGATTGTTTTAAATTACAATTATTGATTAGTGAAGCACACTTTGTATGTATTTGTTTTAAATGTGAATAGTTTTAAAGATTTTTTTCCAGCAAGAAGTGAAACAAGTGTACTAACCAACAAAGAAAAGTACTCATTAGAAAACTTTGTAACCAAAAAAACTAAATATTGAAGTAGTGGCATGATCCACCAATGTCAGTACTCATCAATTGTTGCCACTTGCTGTTTATACCTTAAAAATCCTAATGTGATAAAATATTCATAGAAAAGCATTTTAATGTAATTTACACAAATGCACAGTAGACTTGCAAAGCCGGATTAATGACTGCTTAACTAGATCATGACAGCAGAGTTAGTCATAAACAACCCCCATACCTAGCAACTAATCCCATTGGTGACAGCATGCAGTTCATGTATTTGATTATGGGGAAATAAATTAATAAGTATGTACACAATCATGTAGTTAAGTTTGGTTCACACAAATACACAGTGGCCACAATAAAGTATTCCAATTTATTTTACACAAATGCATACTAGTCCTGCAAAGCCAGATTACTTAAACTGAGCAAACACCAAAGGTGTAAGTTACTTTCAGCCAAAGACAGCCCCCTTCCAGCCATTATTGCCCCTTTACTGTGTACACATTATCTGGCTTTAATGAAAAATTATAGCCCTGACAGTCTTAGTGGAATAATAAGGGACAACAGCGCAAAATTTCAATTTTAAATATTAGTCTTATATAAAGCTGCTAGAAATAGTTTTTGCATTAAAATGTATTTTCTGAAGGATATGAAGTCCAAAAATCAAATACATTATTTAGTGAATATAATCATTTCTAGTTTGCCAAAAAACAAAGAGTCTAAAAGGAATATGCCAAAAATATGAGTCAAATTAATATTGTTCTGTGAAATCTGGGACAATTTCAAATTCATTTTACACAGCAGCCAGTCAGTAAAGTATTTCAACTTATTTCACACAAATTCCCACTAGTGCTGCAAAGCCAGACTGTTTAAACATTGCAAATAACAACAGGCAAGATTACTTTCATTCAGAAATAGCACCTACCTACTCCCAATAATTATAACTGATTGTGACAAAAATAATAATCGCTCAACCTCTCAGCACAAGAATCAGGGAGAAAGCCACAAAGTAACAAGGAACAAAGGCCAAAAATTGGGATATTATTTTTTTAATATTGCCCTCAAAAATTTAGAAAGTTGTTAGAATAACAGTTTTACATTGGCATTTATTTTATGAAAAACATGAAGTCTGAAACACAAAAGTCTCTCAATATTTTGTGACTGCATTTCCCAACAAATTGCTGTAAAACCACAAATAATAAGGGAACATCATTGGCATTCTGTGATTTATTTTTGTTCACACAAAGCCAAAAAGCAAAATATTTAAAACTGTTTCACACAGAAGTGCACTAGCCCTGTAAAACAAGAAAATAGCATAAGCTACTTTCATCCATAGCTAACTTTCCACCCAACAGTTGTATAATAAATTTTAACTTTATAAAAGTAACCTTTAAAGTAAAGCTTCACACAAAACCCATTAGTCCTGCAAAGCCTGACCAGAGTAATTTTAACAAATCACAGCAGTCAGTCATGCCTCTTCCACATACAACCTTCATAATATGGCCAGCAATTATAGTTGCATTGTTATTTATGCACATATCTTAGGTAAGCAACCCTTTAGTGCATTCCTGAGTGCTCTTGTAAAGATAAGAAGGAATGACATTCCCTGAGCAAAATAAGATGATGATAATAACGATAATAATAATAATAATAATAATAATAATAATAACAATGATAATAATAATAATAATAATAATAACAATAACAACAGTTTGGCAGCTACTCATAGATGCTTGCAGCAAAAGGCTGTTTCTCTTATATTCCATCTCATTTATTATTCCACATAGCATTTTTTTTCCTACATACAGTACAAATTCATAAGGCATGAGGTAGCATCTCTATTTTCTTGCTGTACCAACAGATTTGGTTAATGTAACCACAGGAGTAGAAAACCCCAAAAAAACAATGGTTGCCTTATTTATCTTGTGTAAAGGAAGGAGAAGAAGACAGAGTGTACTCAAGCACATTTATAGAAAAATCTCTTTTTGTTTTGGTAACAAATCAGCAACTCTTTGAAGTATTTCTCCTTGTTCTGTATTAAAGCATGGTTCCATTTTTTGGTCACATACAGTAACCATGAATCGAATGTTATCTGTCCAGTGAGTGAATAGATTTTAGGATGTTCTGACCTGCTATCATGGCAGGGTCTATATTATATTCTCGAAAGCTGACATTATTGAATCTGACATTTTTAGCACAAGAATATCGAATGCTCAGAATGTCGAGCGTGTAAGTGGAAATCTCCATAAGGGGAGATTTCCATTTACTACAATGTAGTGCGGTCTCGGAGTTTGTATATTTAAGTAGCTGGGGATGTGGGGGGGCACAGGGGGCTTATTCTCCAGCAACACAACAGGAAGCAAAGCAAAAATGGAGACCAATCTTCTATTTGTTTTTATTCTGTTCTTCTATTCTATTCTGTTTGTTTTCATGAATCAGAGCAATAAAATCACTTTATCTACGTCGGTATTCTTTTTTTTTTTTACTTTTTTATTGATTTTCATGAAAAAAAATAATACAAGAAATATGATATATAAATATGCACAATATATGTCTTAAAAATATCATAACATGGAACAATAACTATTTACAATGTCCATAACAGATATAATGTCATTGTTGTGATTACATTTTATCTAGTAGTTTTTCAAGCTTTAACTAAGTTAATTTCTTATGTGTTATCTTAGTAGTTCTTTCTGAAATAGTTTGCAACCCTATTACATACAAGTTTAGCTAATAGTAAAAAATCTGTAAATTATAGGATTTTTTTACACTTCCAATTTGACGTAATAATTTTTGTTGCAATTGCAAACAAGGAACAAAGAAGATGCACCTATATTTTGGGGATATGTGTTGGTAGCAGTGCACTGAACAGTAATAATGAGTCAGATACTTCACACTTGTCTGACCACAATGCTTTTATGAAATATTTTAACTCTATCCAGAATGGAGTTACTATTTTACATGTAAGAAACATGTGTACCCAATCTACACAAAGTATTTCCTCACATCTCCAACATTTATTAAGATTATTTTTTTATATCAAGTCCATCTTATGTGGGGTAATAAAGCTCCTACGGCTGTATTTCCAAGTGAAGACTTTCCAAGAAGGGTATGACATTGTGCTATTAATTGATTTAAGTACTAATTCTTTATCACTATCTGAAAAATGGATTTGTTTATTCTCTCTGTGAAATTCCATAAGGAGTCCTCTGGGATATGCATATTGGTTCTTAACGATTTATATATTCTTGACAATGATAGAATATTATTAACGTGCAAAGTGTTTATTTCACAAAGAAAAGAAAGTATTTTAGCTAAAGGTGTTGAGCTGGTGATATGACATATTTTGAATTCATTAACTATGTATTCCCTAAATATTTGTATGTTCAACCAGTTGTTGTGCTTTATGTTATACCTGGCCATAAGAGAACATGGTTCATGGATATTATTATTGCAGAGGAACTGATGCCAGAAAATTAAGCCATTTTCTTCCATTACTTTTATTTTAGATATGTTGAAAGAGTCCAAACATGTCTTTGTGTATGCTATGGGAAATATTAAAATATTAAGCTTTTTGTCATATGATTTTTATTATCTTTTTAAAATTATCTAATATATAATTAGTGAAAAGAGATTTTTTTTATTCTTATTGGTATTGTAGAAATGTACTTTGACAACAAGGAAGATATTTTTATTTTCTGAGAACATATTATTGTCAATATTTGTGTCTATGTCAGATAATAAGGTAGTTACATGGAGATTTTTGGAGTTTAACCATTGGCTAATCACATTAACTATGGTTGATTCCGCATAAAGTTCTAAATTTGGGAATGCTGTTCCCTCACCTTTCCAGCTTCTGTAGTGCCAAGCATGGCTGATTCTTGGCTTTTGAGGAAACCATAGGAAATTTGTTAACATAGAATTTAGTTGCTTCATTAACTTTTTGGATGGGGGGGACAATTAAAATTTGGAAGTAGAACAGAATTTTGGGTAATATGATCATTTTTGTTAATAACAGTCTTTCTTCTATTGTAAAATACATTTTATTCCATCTGTTTAAAAAGTCCTTAACCGTGGATAATAGGTATTTGTAATTTGTTTTTAAAGTATTATTCTAGTTTGACTTTATGTATATTCCTAAGTACTTAAAGGGTGTCATTTGCCCAGTTAAAATTGTTTTGTTTTCTTAGTAAAGTGTTTACTTTTTTATTTATTAATAATGTTTCTGTTTTGGTGTGATTAAAGCTTAGGCCTGAAACCTCTTCAAAAACTTGCAGGGATTTTGCTATATGATCTATAGAGGAATCTATAT
Organism: Protopterus annectens; assembly: GCF_019279795.1. Classification (NCBI taxonomy): domain Eukaryota; kingdom Metazoa; phylum Chordata; order Ceratodontiformes; family Protopteridae; genus Protopterus; species Protopterus annectens. Next base: position 606,020,140 of record NC_056728.1, on the reverse strand, counting down.
TTCCAATTGTTAGCATGACATCGTCCGCAAAAAGTTGTATTTTAGAAATGTAGCTTGGACTAACAGAAAATCCCCTTATATTAGAATTTGCTGTTATGAAGTTAGCTAGTGGTTCTACTGATAGGGCAAATAATAAGGGGGAGAGTGGGAAGCCTTGTTTAGTTTCTTTTAGGATATTGAGGGGACCTGATAAAAAAGTGCCAATTTTGATGTATGATATTGAGTTAACATATAATCTGTTAATTATATCGATAAAGTCAGAGGAGAAGTTATATACTTCTAATACTTTAAATAAATAGGACCAATTTACAGAGTCAAAAGCCTTGTTTAAGTCTAGGCTAATAATTGATAATTAATTTTTTTCCTGTTAGCATGATCTACTAAGTAAAGGAGCCTGATAACATTGTCTTGTACTCTTCTATTTAGGATGAAGCCTGTTTGATTATCACCTATTATGTTAGGCATCAGTTGATTTAATCTGTTAGCTAATATTGCTGTAATAATTTTATAGTCCACTTTTAATAGTGAAATGGGACAATACGAAGTTACTATTTTGGGGTCTTTGTCCTGTTTTAGTATAGGGGAAATCATAGCATATTTCCAGGAAGGGAATGAGCTTGTCTTTTTTCTGAATTCCTCAAAAGCTTGTAAAAGTATCTTTAATGTATCGTCAGTGAGTACTTTATAAATTTCTCCTATTAATCCATCTCATCCTGGGGCTTTATTGTTCTTCAGGCTTTGAATCCTCTCTTTTAGTTCACTTAATGTTATTGGTTTGAGAAGTTTGGTATTCTGTTCTACTGATAGTTTATTGCCTATGTTCTCATTTAAAAAGTTATCTTTTGGGACGTTGTTATTAATATTTGGATTTGTGTTATTTATTATTTTGTGATGTTTTCTGAAAGTCTCAAGAATATCTTATAAATCTGTTAAAATTTTAGTTTTATTTTTAGTTTCGTCAACAATTTGCATTATATGTTTTACATTGGTTAAGGTTTTTGATTTCACAACTAATCTATGCATGTTTTTGGGGTTAACAGAGTAAGACTGTAATTTGATTTTTCTAAATTTATTGCCACTTTGTGATTAAGAATTTCCATGTAATCAAGGTTTGTTTCAGTTCTGTATTTGTGTTTATGTCTTTATTATTTAGATTTTTTTTTTTAGTTCATCAGTTTTTGATTGTATTCTCGATAGCGTACTATCCCATTTCTTTCATTTGTTTAGGCACCCAGTTTTGATTTTACCAAAAATGTAAGATTTCAGCATATCCCAGACAATAACTTTAGAAGTACTATCATTGTCATTTATGTCTAGAAATATTTTGATTTATTTCAGTAACCATTCCTTAAACCCGGTTATCTTAACAATGTATGCTGGTATTCTTTGCCAATATACTAGATGCTAGATTTCATGTGGATTTTAAAGAAAATAGCATTGTGGTCAGACATCGGACAGGAGCTAATGAAAACTTCTTGTGTTTTTGAGATTAAATAATCTGTAACCAATACCTGATCTATGATAGTTTGTGTACCGAATCTGTATGTGCAATGTGTGTATTTTAGGGATTTGGGTTCTATTTTTTCATAAATATCTCTCATATTTGAATTATTGATTAAGTTGTTCAATCTTTTAGCAGGTGCAGATATCTTAAACTTATCACATTTAGTAGTGTCACTTTTGGAGAGAATACAGTTAAAATCATGTGCATATATTATTTCTCCCTTAGATTTGATTGTAAGTAAGTCAAGATATTTATTTGTTGTTGCAGCACTGACATTGGGTATCCAATAAGTATCAGCTAATGTGATTAGTTTTTTATTTATTTCTTGAATAATTAAGCAGAACATGCCATTTTTGTCTGAATACATGTTGATTATTTTAGGTACTGGTAGTGTTTTCCACCACAATATCATGGTACATCTTGTTCTGGTCTGAAAATGAGATTCTGCAAGTATAGAGTAGCCATTAAAACACATCCTATTCAAATCTTCTTCTATTATATGAGTTTCTTGCAAGAATGCAATATCTACGTTCTTAGTTTTCATATATTTGGTTAAGCTTCCTCTCTTTATAGGATTGCTGAGTCCATTTACATTAAGGATAAACATTTATATGAAAACATTCCTATAGATTGTGTTGGATAGTAAAGATTCTGTTGTCCTGGTTCCCTTCAATAACACACATCACACCAAATGACATTTGACGACCTTTATTAAATTTCCATAACATAGCTGTGATCACCAACTTTATTAATTACAACTATTCATGATATAATTGATATTAAATACAGCATAACATCCTTGTAATGTTAATCAGGGCAGCGTACCTACTCACCCTGCCCCAGTAGGCACCGTCCATACCTCTACTCACTTTACCTTTGAAGCAGCATCTCATCTCACTTCATACACCATTCATTGTAATGTTAATCAGGGCAGCATACCTATTCCCCCTGCCCAACAAGCAGGGTCCATACCTCTGCTCGCTTACTTTACTTATGAAGCAACATCCCAACTCACTTCATACACCATCCATTGAATCACCTTCCACCAAATAAGCACCATCCCTACCTCAGCTTGCTTATCTATTCAGCAGGATTACCGTGCCCCATTATAACACCAAAACATCCACACCAAGAGAACACATAGCCTTTTAGCCCGCTCCCTTCAAAGCTGAAATCATGGCTCAAACTGAATGTATTGACAGCCTATAACCACAACAAAACCCAAAAACTATAACCCCTTGAACTCAAGATGGCACCAGTCAAACTAGTAGCAAGTCTCACACCCGAGACCCTGTTAACCGTAGCATATCACCTTAGCCCACCCACTACCCAGTTCTATATGTGCAACCACTCCATTACCATAGAGAATAGTCTATCTCCAAAACTTTAATGTCCTAACCTTAGATGGCAGAAATCCAGCACCCCTTGACCTAGTTCCTGAAAACTCATCTATGGTCAACAATGAAATACTCTATGTGCCAAGCCATAAACACCCCCAATTCACTCATTACCAAACCATTCTTAACCCCTGTTTATCCCTAGCCTTTCGCCTCAAAATCTCTCTTTCCTTATGTTACCTATACCACTAGTATCCTACAGCAGCCTTATCCTGCAACCAGGCTTCCTTAAACCTTCTAACTCCCCAGTAAGAGGACACCTAGTTTCTAAACTACCCCAACACAGCCACCTACCTACCATGATTCCTAAAATCCTATCTACAAAATTCACCCAAACCCCAAGTGAAATGATCCCCGTTCTATACTGTAAAACCTTAACCTGGTATGTAACATCAAAACTACCTACTCAAGAGACAAACCTGTTACCCTAAAATGCCACCCGTTATGAACAAACTCCAGCATCATGTCAAACCCTCCTTGGCCCTTACCCCACATATGGGTCAAAAAAACAGATGAGTGAATACGACCCCCCATGGTTCCAAGCAAGCAAGGATTGAACTTCACTGGCTTGCAGGAGCCATAGGGCTGTAGCCCCATAATTTCTGTGCTCCTATGAACATCATGACTCTACACATCCCATGGGATCCCCACACTCCCCATAAAGCATCCAACAGTTTTCCCTTTTTGCCCCTTTACCTAACTCTTCCTTTCTTGTCCCTTATACCAATGCAATAATCAGCTCCCACTAATTAAACACAGATCTCAAACATGCTTGATTACTCAGACCCTCCATGTGCCCCATTCAAGCGGCAAGAATGTCCAACCTATCAAAACATCACAAACATCACCTTTCAAATCCCCTTTTCAAGCCACTGCATGATGCCTTCTGCACTCCAACAATTTCCATCAGTAACTGTTGCCCACTTGTGCTCCTTTGTAACCTTCTCACTCACCACTGCTTCCATCATCTGCGAATTCACTGTATCGCCACAACTGGTACTCGGCACACCACCATCTACAAAGAAAAGGACAAAATTAAACTCTAATAGTAACGAGCAGGCTCCACCTTATACCCACCTATTCCAAATTACAGCCGCAGCGTTCCACGACCCCATCTGCAAGAAAGAAAAAGGCATGTAAAACATCCAAAATATATAACCCACCTTCCAAGGCATCTTCAAGGACAACCTATCCTGCCAACCCGAGAAGAAATATACCACTGTCACTCCCATCTATGACAACACAGCCCTAACTGAAGCTATACGTCCCATGCCCTATCAAATACCCAAGATAAATTTAACTACCAGTCGAGTATGCTAAAAGTAAACCCCATGCATGAAGGGACCTAGGGGGTGAAGTTGTATGTGTGTCTTGTATAAAATAGCTCACTTAAGACTCAACCTTGCTCATAATATATTGTGAATTCTGTGTTGTAGTCATTTGGTTGCTGTTACTAATAAAAGTTACCTTTTGAAACTATTGGTGAATCTTGACATTTCTGACTTAATCTAATGCAGAATATGGAGCGGATAACATAGGATCATAAGATCATAGAATCACCGGAGGTCACTAGACCAATGGCCCCAGGGCCCTACATCTCTTTACTTCCTAACAAAACAGCAGACTGTGTTCAAAGCAAAGTAGAAAGTGTTTCAACCTGGCAATCTGATGACACTCATTTCTAACCCCTTCAAATTCAAACTACTTCTGTAGCTATGCAACCTGTCTCACATCCTGTCTGCACTCCCCATGGTAGTACTACTCGATACACAACCCATCTAAACAATTACCAGTTCACCCCAAGCCTCTAACCAGCCCCAACCCTACCCCAAACACTAAAGTTATCAATCATGCCTCCCTGAAACATATAGCATTGATAACATGACAGGCTTAGCACTAAACCGAATTCCTGTAATGCTGGAAATGTAACTTTAATACAACTGGGAAGTCATGCGACCAGTGTTAACATCCTTTTTGTGCCAACATATTCTTTTTGTCCCAACAAAATATCCTAATTCTATTAAACTTAACTTGCTGCTGAGGAGACAAACTCTGGCAGTGCACATCGCCTTACTCATTTTATTTTATTTTATTTTATTTATCTATATTTATTGACCTGGAGTGTCCGACTAGACGTAGGTCCATTTTCAGCGGAGGCCCAGGGAGAAAAGCTCCACAGTTAAAATAAACAGACAGTAGTTACATTGGATTACATAGCGATTAACAATTTACATAGCAATTATTTACAACATATTTACAGATGAAGAATATAGTACATCAGTAGACAACTAGAATCTTTATCTGTGAAATACATAACAGACATTAACAAATGTTAAAATAAGAAGTTCCTGCTGTATAAGTACTAGGCTTATGAGCATCTGAGCTTGCTATAATCAAGGTAGTTAGTGGAGTGGAAAGAAAGGTAGTGGTTGGATGGGGTGTACATTTATACTGTGAAAGCACTTTAGGTGACTGTGGTAATCAGAGGGGCACTATCAAACCCTTCCTCAATCTCTCTGGGCTCAGCGATGGTCTGAAAGACTTGACAGCCCCAATCTTCTATTTGTCACAGCCACCGAGCATGCATGGCAACAACTATCACACTAACTTACTCATAGCCTGCAAAAACCATACGGGTTTCCCAATGGACAATGGACGAAATGTATGGTTTCCTAAACTGCCGCCTTACAGAGCATGACATTTTTCTTAGACGATATCATCTTTCTTATTTATTTCATATACATTTAAACACCAGCAAAACCCAAGATAAAATGAATGCAGGATTCTGTAGTTTTAAGCCTTAAAATGACATTTGCATAAATCTATCTCCCAGCAGTCACATTTCCTTTCATTACCATACTGTACTTTTTTGTTTTAACTAGTGTCCCAGAGAATATGTCCTCCAGCTAGGTGTTTCACAACATTTTGTGCAATTAAGCCTCCATTATTCTTTTATTATAACATTATTCTACAAGATGTTTGCACACTGTGCAGCAGGTATGTGATTAGCTTTATCAGCATGTACTTCAGTCAAAGGATACTTGCCTATGTGACACACCTTTGGAACTCTGACTCAGACTGGCTGTACCCAGTCATCATTTGAACACCACCCCTCTGAGCAACGCAGCAAACCCAGGATGGTACTGATAGTTAATAACATCACCTACAAAATAAACCCAGAAACACAGAATGAAAAGGGGTGGGAAAGATAAGATTATTCATTTATGAATTTATTTTTTAGGATATAACTATATATATTTCTTTTTTTTTTATACTCAGGCAATCATGGCACTGAAGGTTAGATTATCACTTCAGCTATACTACCCCAGTTACTTGAAACAGTCATTCTACAAGTACAAAGCGGACATACCCTCATAATACAGATTTAACAGTATCACCGCTCTATTAACAAGATTCACATGGTTAGAGCACAATTTAGCAAGTCATTGCTATGACCTCAACAATAAACACAAGAAAGGCAGAAACTCTGTGAAACTCTTGACTACCATGATCCCCAACTCGGAAAATATCCATGAAAGAAAACTTTTTTTGTTTTTTTTTTTCTCCTTCCCCCTTCCATCCCCTTCCTTTCTCTTCTCCTTTCCACACTAAATGGAATCCACCTGTACCCTCTCGACCCACACAGGTGAACCAATCACACAACCTGCTGCCATGAGGTGACCACGCAACTGAGCAAAAACATGAGCTTCAGAATTCATACCCTTCAAAATTTTTGTTAAAGTAAAAGCTGTTATTCTATCAACTTTCTAAGTTTGTAAGAAAATATTTAAAACTGTCCCTGATTATTTATGCAGTTTTTAAGTGCATGCACATGTGCAGAACCACCATGCCACAGAGCCCATGAAAAAGAAGAAACAAGAGAATGGCCATGAGGATTTCCATTTCAGAGCAGAAAAGACCGTGTGGATCATACACAGCAAAGCTGCCAGAAATGTGAATACCTAAAAGAAAGGCAAATAATCATAGGACAGAAAGCAAGGCATATTGACATTAGCAATTCCCCCAGCAAGACTTTCCTTGTATACAACTAAGAAACAACCGTAATTGTCCCAGTCCTTTTTTATTTGCCAATGCTACTTGCGCATGTGCGGCAGCAATTGCCTCCCCTACCACACTCGCAACCCACGAAAGGAAACGTAACAGTTCCCTCCAGCCAAACTCAAATCACCAAGGAAATCTAAGTGCACCAGTCACGCTAGCTGGAGGCACTACCGGAGAACACTAAAACGCATTATATTATCGACCTTCGCCTCATTAGACACAGAATATTTCCTCCGAGCTAACAACTTCCTCAAGGCTCTTGCCACACCTTTTAGAACTGGAAGAATGCATTCATTCCATTATGATTTTGACACTAAATAATACTGCAAACTGCAACTTAGTTCCCTAATTAAGTAACTAATGTTCTCTTTTCTGCCTACCCCCACTGATAAAATAACCCTACACCCCACCAATGAAAACAGGGAGGGTGGGTGGGTAGCAAGTTCACGCCAGAATGTGACTGCTTAACCCAACTACACTAGACTAAACCTATTAAGCCCCTCCCCATCATTATCTCACTTCGTCCCAACCATCCCTGCCTCCACTTAACCCTTTCACCTCCCCAACCCACTTAACTCCCCTTGATATTAACCTAATCCCCCTTGAAGATGTCCCGGGACAACTTAGTTTGTTGCAAACTTCATTTATGAACATAATATGAACACTGAGTGTAACTGTAAAACATTTAAAACTATTTACAAGTCTAAACATGGGATATTTAATTCCTGGTTTAATGAGAAGTTCCTCAAATCCACCTCTGTCCATCCTAAGAACAGTAATCTACATCCGTTCTGTGCTACTGCCATTACAATAACTCTAGAATGTAATAAGAAGTGAGAAAAATAAAAGGCCTACTCCTTAGAATTGTTACTTATTTAAGTAGTGAAATATCAAAGTGTGTGAAAGTAAAGTTAATATGTTATTTGTGATAATTATGTATATTAGAAGTAATTATCTTTGTACAACCACATCAGAGAGTAATTTTTAAAACAAAATGTATTGTTACCAGAGTAGGAAAATAGTAATGCCTTTAGGTAGCTTATGTTTAGCTATGAGTCTAAAAAGTTTTCCAGATAGAGTTAATAAAAAAACATGGAACTATCAACAATTTTAAGTAAAAGATACTAAGATTTAAACTAGAGACCACAATAGCTATCCAAAAATTAGTAAGTAACTCTCTCTGTAAATTAATAAGAACAGGTATTGCAAGTCCTGGCAATAACAAATGAAGAAATTACTAATATCTGAATTCTGTACATATTATTGAGATGTCAAAGGTCATGCTGCATGTCTATTCGTGCTGTTACAGTGATGTAATCAGTTTACAAACCAGCAGGAAGTGTTCTAGGCTTGAGAAAGAGTTCTTTTGAAACTTTTTGTTTTTTTTTTTGTTTTTTTTTTTTGCAGCAAAATACAGCACGGAGTTAATTTAAACAAGTAGATTGTGTGCAAGAATGTTGTATGGCTCTCTTGTATAGCAAAACAAAAAAAACAAGCAGAGAGAGAGTTAAGTAAATCATACAGTAAAATGCTTAAAATACCTCTTTTTGAACAGTAAATTTGTACATTGTAAAGCCTTCTTTCCCCTTCTACTTCTCTCAATTTTAATATACTTTCTTAATATAAAATTAGCACTATTTACATATTAAATAAAAAACTTTCTGCTATCCCTACGTGCCATTATACACCCATCTCACTTTAAAAAGGAACTTAAACAGCATCTGCTCAATTCCAGAACTGGTCTCTGCCATAACCTCTCCTAACCCAAACTTTCAAAGTTCTTAACTCCCACCCATTCTACCTAGACTGCTAAAAACAGCCTACCAAATCTCTCAAGTATAAAACAAATACACTTTCTAATCACATGGTATTATTCATCTTTAAATATTTTTACATATACAAGGCCTCATGCTTGTATACTATCCTACTCTTAATCCCTTCTCTACTCTTCCTATTTATATATATATATATATATATATATATATATATATATATATATATATATATATATATATATATATATATATATATTACCCTCCTTTTGGCTTTATCTTTAGATATGGCGAGCAGATTTCTAGATGTACCTGGACCTTGTTTTACCATTACTACACAACTTTCTCATACTGTAGACTAAATGGGAATCTTTTTTTCTGCAAAATGTTAAATGAATGTAAACAACTGTAAATTGTTTTTCTCTGTAAAACGTACACTGAATGTAACTACATTTATCTTGTATTCTCTTTTAACATGTATATTAAATATAACTGAAGCTTTTCTCCTCAGGTCTCCACTGAAAATGGGTTTCTAACCCAGCTGGACTAACCTGGTTAACAAATGTCAATGAATAAATAAATAATAAATAAATATCTCATATTAAAGTCTGTGCAGAATGTTTGTATGGTCACAGCAGATGTATACTTTGTGTAGAAATCTTATTATAACTTTATATGATGGGTATAGTGCATTTATTGTAATACGTTTAAATGGAAGTAATGTGAATAATTTGCATGCTGTGTGAAGCAGTTGTTTGAAGGCTATTGTCATTTGCTGACTGTGTCTGTGAGATTAATAGAACAGTGTGAATGGACAGGAAAGAGAGGAGAAAAAAAATCAATAAGTGCTGCGTAGCAATATCATGTGACCATTGATGTAATGCATAGCCTGCATAATAAATGTTTGCTGTAAGGTGTTTATATTACTGCAGCTTACTTTTAAGTAAATATTTAAACAAAGTCCAATATTGAGAGCGTTGTTCCAAATACAATAAAGGCTGTTCTTATACCCACGTATCACTCTGTATAGGTAATACAAACATCGATCTCACACGGATTAATTAAAGAATTTATTACCAAAAAAGAACTCAAAGCACGTAAAAATAATGTACTTTAAACACATAGGTTCACATAGAATAAAAGAAAAGTAACAAATTTAGCGCTTTCATCTCCTATACCAGAGACTTCCTCAGAATCCAGTTACCATTTACAATTCTTGCTTTATATATCCCACATAATTTTAAAATCATTAATTACTAATTAGACATTTGTCTGTTTGATTGCTTGTGATTATAAATTATAAATTAAAGGGCTAAACTTCAATAATGAAATTATGCAACACTGCAAAAACATTTTAAATAAAATTTGTTAAATAAGCCAACCTGCATACAATATATATATATATATATATATATATATATATATATATATATACATATATATATATATATATATATATATATATATATATATTCGATTGTTGCCAAAGGCACATTTGTAAATAGGTACATACTGACTTATTAAACCAAGAACCCCCCCAAAAAAAATTAATAATTAATTGAATTAACGAATAAATGTTCTGTTGAATACCTATATGGAAAATAAATGCATGTGTCTATCCCTATGTATATATGTATAGACATAAACAATATACAAATATAACAAATATATACATATATAGTATATATATATATATATATATATATATATATATATATATATATATATATATATATATTGATAATGAATTAAATACATATTTTAAAATTTTTATATATAGTGTGTAATTATACATCAATTAAAAATAACCATATGATTTGTGCAAAAAGATGATACCTAGGCAAAGCCTATTCTTATCAATATATTCATAAAAACAAGTGTTAAAGAGTATTTTAACAAATCACTAAATATTGGTAATAAATAATATTGACATAATACTAATAATTTTGTTAAAACTTGTTGAAAATTGTTGATAACTCATAAAAAAATTGTTGTGTTAATATCAGAATAACAAACTTTATGTATAGAAAAAATGTATATATATATATATATATATATATATATATATATATATATAAATAAATAAAAATATGTTACAAAAACATGATTAAACCCTTTAGAAAAAGACATATTAACTGGTTTTGTTCAAAAGGTTGTTAGTTTTACAGTTTTTCTTGTGTCTGGTCATTTTACCTTTTCTTTGGGTCTGCCGCCAATATTTTTAACACCGGAGTTATAGATATATGATCATTTAATCCTTTTCCACTGCATGCATCTAATCTCAACTGCCAGATCATTTCCCTGTACTCTAGCTTAGTCTCCCAATCACCTCATCTATCCATGGGTTCAATTTCCTCTAGCACCCAAAATTTAAAATCTGCCTGTTTACATACCATTGCATGCCTATATAATGCATTATTATCATTATGTTTGCTAATGTCCCTTGTATGCTCATATATTCTATTCCTAAGATGGCGTTCAGTTTTGCCTATATAGTAACTCCAGCATACTTTACAGAATACTAAATATACTACTCCTTTTGAGTAACAACTATTATACCTTTTAGCTTTTAAAGTTATGTCCAAACTAGGTATTCTTATTTCTTTCAATCCGGCAATAAATGTGCACTGTGCACACCTACCACATTTAAAAGTGCCATGTCTCTTGTTGGCCCCACTAACACTGGTAGTTCTCTGTTCAATAATGTTCTTAATATTCTTGTTCCTTCTAAAACTGTATTTGATGTCACTTTGAAATACATCAGTTTTCGTTGCTATATTCCTGAACATCTCCCAAGTATCATCAATACTTTTTTTCAACCATTTTACACCTTGATGGTATGTAATCGTCAAATAGGGTGTACCACTTACTACAACTGAATTAGGAGTATTAGAACTACTCTTATCACTATTTATGACTGTGGGCTCCACACACCCTTCTTTGGTTAACAGAGCGTTATATTTGTTGCCTCTTTCTGATATTACATATTCTTTTATAGGGCTAATGAAATCCATAGGATAGCCTCTTTCATAAAACATTTTTTCTACATTATCAATTTCTTTTAGAAATTTTGTATCATCTGAGATCATCCTGGCCATCCTAATCATTTGTCCTTTTACTATGTTTTTCTTGAGTTGGTAAGGATGATCACTATTGAAATGTAGGTAGGCATTAGAATGATGTTCCTTTCTAAATACATTAGACCTATAGCATTTACTCTGATTGTCCTTACTTAATTTTATATCAAGGAAATGTATTTCCTCTGCATCTATTTGATGTGTAAAATGCAAGAAGGTAGTTGTCTGGTTTATATACTGTATAAAATCGTGAATGTACTCATATGGACCAGACCATAAAACAAATATATCATCCAGGAAACGGAAATAATTACTAATGTATTGACTGTATGTAGAGTTGAGCACATATTTATTTTCCCAAAATAACATAATAATGTTAGCATACATTGGGGCACAGGCTGAGCCCATGGCAACTCCTTCTTTCTGATGGTAATAATCTCCCTCAAAATACATATAGTTGTACTTTAATATCAGTTCCATACATTCCAAAACTGTTCTAAACTCAGCTCCTGTTACAAGTGTCAATTCAACAAGTACTTTTTCAAACCATTCTAAACCAATGGCTTGGGGAATAACTGAAAACAATTCTTTAACATCTATAGTAATGAACAACATATTATCTGAATAAGTACTCGCACCTATTTTTTTCAAAAATTCCCATGAATCTATCAAAATGTGATCATATCTGGTATTGAATCCTTTTAACATAGTGTCTACATAAATTGCCAAAGGCTGAGTTTTTGATCCCTGAAATGACACTATGGGTCGCATGGGTGGATTGTGTAGGGATTTGTTTATTTTGGGTATACCAAAAATACCAGGAATGACAGGTTTTGGTACTTTTAAAAATTTGTACAATTCCATATCAATCATTCCTGTAAACAAATTGTCTTCCAGAATGAGATCTATCTTCCTGTATGAAATATTGATCTCATTCTTTGTTACTAAACCATATTGTTCTTCCTTATCCAAAATATCCTTCATTTTCTTAATGTAATCCCATCTATCCATAATAACCACCCCTCTCCCTTTGTCAGGTTTCATAATACGAATTTTATCATTACTACTCAGGTCTCTTAGTAGTTTTTGTTCAGCGTTAGTTAAATTACTTTTAGTTTTTTTGTTAATATTGTTGTTCTTATATCCATTTCGTATCCTGTTAATGACACATTTTTCAAAATTTAAAATTTCGTATTGTAAGGGAGGATTGTAAGTATTATGTCTTGCTAAAGAATTCTCTCTCTCTCTTGGCCTACTCTGTCCTTAAATATGTGTTTGAAATTTAATTTTCGTGTAAACAACTTGATATCTAGTATAATGTTTTCCACTCTGGGTTTGTTGACAGGTACAAAAGTAAACCCTTTGGTAAATAACCTAAAAAAATCTTGGTTAATCAATGTTTCAGTGTAATTAAATATATTAAAATTATTAAAAGTATGTATAGTGACATCCACATGTTCCTGTGCATCCATAAATGATTCAGGCCTACAGTCGCTTATTGTATCTTGGCACAAAACCGTGTCAAGGTCAGCTATCTGTATACTCTCCCTGAATGCATTACTAACAACCTTTTGAACAAAACCAGTTAATATGTTTTTTTTCTAAAGGGTTTAATCATGTTTTTAGGTTTGTAACATATTTTTATTTATTTATTTACTTATTTATGTATATATATATATATATATATATATATATATATATATATATATATATATATATATATATATATATATATATATATATATATATATATATATATATATACATTTTTTATATACATAAAGTTTGTTATTCTGATATTAACACAACAATTTTTTATGAGTTATCAACAATTTTCAACAAGTTTTAACAAAATTATTAGTATTATGTCAATATTATTTATTACCAATATTTGGTGATTTGTTAAAATACTCTTTAACACTTGTTTTTATGAATATATTGATAAGAATAGGCTTTGCCGAGGTATCATCTTTTTGCACAAATCATATGGTTATTTTTAATTGATGTATAATTACACACTATATATATTTTTTAAAAATTTTTAAATATGTATTTAATTCATTATCAATTTTTATATATATATATATATATTATATGTATGTATATATTTGTTATATTTGTATATTTTTTATGTCTATACATATATACATAGGGATAGACACATGCATTTATTCTGCATATAGGTATTCGTTGATTCAATTAATTATTAATTTTTTGGGGGGGTTTCTTGGTTTAATAAGTCAGTATGTACCTATTTACAAATGTGCCTTTGGCAACAATCGAATACATATATATATATATATATATATATATATATATATATAATATATATATATATATATATATATATATATATATATATATTTTTTTTTTTTTTTTTGTATGCAGGTTGGCTTATTTAACAAATTTTATTTAAAATGGTTTTGCAGTGTTGCATAAATTCACTTTTGAAGTCTATCCCTTTAATTTATAATTTATAATCACAAGCAATCAAACAGACAAATGTCTAATTAGTAATTAATGATTTTAAAATTATGTGGGATATATAAAGCAAGAATTGTAAATGGTAACTGGATTCTGAGGAAGTCTCTGGTGTAGGAGATGAAAGCGCTAAATCCATTACTTTTCTTTTATTCTATGTGAACCTATGTGTTTAAAGTACATTATTTTTACATGCTTTGAGTTCTTTTTTGGTAATAAATTCTTTAATTAATCCGTGTGAGATCAATGTTTGTATTACCTATACAGAGTGATACGTGGGTATAAGGACAGCCTTTATTGTATTTGGAACAACGCTCTCAATGTTGGACTTCGTTTCTGGTTTTCAGCCTTTGGGTTGTGTGGTTACTAGTAAATATTTAAACAAGTTTGCTTACATTGAAGTACTCTGCAACTGTATATATTATTATGCAAAATAAAAAAAAAGAATGAAAAACAAAATAAAGTAAGAAAAAACAGAGCAGTATTGAGAAATAGAAAAAGGCAATATAGAAGAAAGCAGGCTTAGGTATATATATATATATATATATATATATATATATATATATATATATATATATATATGTTTACTAAATAAGTAGAAAGTTTGTACCTTATGATTCCATTTGAATCCTGTGTTTTCAGATGTATTGTTTGTTAATAAGTTTTGAGAGTGATGTTTTTTATACTATTTCCCCTTACGTTTCTTACTAGATTTGTCAGCTATAGTTATTTTACCATTGGCAGCTTGTCTTTTTAGACTGGGCAAAGAAAGGTCCATTTCTTCTACTTTCATCAAGTAAGTTGCTTTTCCTCACAAAGGCTGATCCTTCCTCAAGTGAATTGAATATTTTTTGACCATCCGAGAGGGTAATTTTGATTCTGTCTGGAAACATTATCTGGGCTTTAATGTTGACTTTTTTAAGTCTTTAATAAGTGGGACACATGCTTTTCTCTTTGTGATCACCGTGGAAGTGTAATCATTGTCAGATCTTATATTTTTTCCATCAACTTGGACTGGATTTCCTGACCATGCAGCTCTTAGTATTATTTGTCTTGTGTAGATAGGAATTTTGCAATGATGGATCTCACAGCTGTTGAATTTGTTTGATGCAGATGTATATGACAGGGACCTGTGGCTCTCTGGATTTTGAAAGATAAAGCTTCAGGGAGGTTTAGGATTTTTGGAAGCCAATCATTTAGGAAGAGAATCATATTATTTCCTTCCATTTTCTCTGGAACTCCATAGATCCTAATGTTGTTTCTTCTGGATCTACACTCTAGGTCTTCTACCTTTTCTAGTAACTGGTTATTTTGTTTTAGTAAAAAGTTTATCTGGTTGTCATTTTCCATTTGCCTGCCATCTATTTTACTTACTGATTCTTCTATAGCTGCTATATGGTCAGAGTGAGTAGCAATAATTTCATTTAAGTCATCAATTTGTGTTTTGCTTTCTTTCTTCATATTTTCCATAATCTTCTTTAAATTATCCATCTTTATAGAAAGGTCTTGAATTCTTCTTCTTCTTTCGGCCTTATCCCGGTTAGGGGTCGCCACAGCGGATCACCCGTCCGCACATTGAATGGCAGTGGAGTTTTACGGTGTCGAGTTGCCAGCCCGGCGCCCAACCTTCCACAGAATGCACACTCACACGCACACCTAGGGCCAATTTAGAGTGTCCAATCCACCTGCAGCATGTCTTTGGGATGTGGGAGGAAACCGGAGCACCCGGAGGAAACCCACGTGACCACAGGGAGGACATGCAGACTCCGCACAGAAGGCACCCCAGCCGAGGATCGAACCAGAGAACCTCTTGCTGTGAGGCAGCAATGCTAACCACTGCACCACCGTGGCCACCCTATAGAAAGGTCTTGAATGCTGGTGATTATTGTTTGAAGTTCCTTTTTCATAGCGCTGTCTTGTAGAGATGTCTTCGAGTGACTCATAGCTGTTTCAGTCTGTAACTGGTGACAGAACTTCTGACAGGTAATATGTTGGTAAATAATTGAAAACATTAAAATTTCTTCTGATCAATTTGTTCACAATATCAAGATAAGTAGTTGCAGAAAAATTCTTCAATGTTTGTTGAGTTAAACTAGAAAAATCCTATCAGAAAAAATAATTTCAGGCAGAGCATCAAGAAAGTGCAGCTAACTCCTTGGAATCTTGGCCATGCCTCCCTACATCAATATTCTTCATACAACATTTTCTGTAGTGTAATTGTGTGGTTATAAATGTTAATGTCCTATATAATAACAATGATAATGCATTGAATTACACTGCATATCCTAACAAAGATAATTAATTAATGTATAATTGAATCTCATCACTAACTTCAAGCACTACATTTAACAGCATTTGTACACATCATTTTCATTGTCCTGAAATTTTTAGCACTGCCTTACTAGAGTTACATTATCATTGTTCTAAAACAGTACCAAATTATTAAAGAAAACACTAAATCTGCCACAATAGGAATAATTCAATATACCTCATGAACTGTGAGTACATTTGTCATTTTATGAGGTAGTGCCATCTGGACCAGGGAGAGTAAGGTAGTGAATGTGTAAATATGCCAACATAGCTAGCTGGACGTTTGTAAAGAATTTTATATTATTTGACTATCACACTGAATTATACAGATATTTGAGTTAAAATATATTTCTAGAGTTACTTGTGTTAAAAATGCAACAGCAGTAGGTCCTGCTGGACAGAAAGAATGTATGCCTGTATATTAGGTTGTATTGTTGTAACTGATCAAATGTGCATATTTATCAGAGAACCCTGGATCGGCTGAAAGTTTGAAATTGTGTTATACCTTTTGGATGCTGCCACAGATCTTAGCAAAGCTCTGTTTGTGTGTATTGTATCAGAGTCAGGTGATCAGAGGTGATGTCATCCTCTAACCAGCATCTGTTTCCTTTGGAACTCTCACAGCAGCACTTTATAACCTGATAGGAAAGAGTTTTGACAGGATATATATCTCAAACATCCACACAGACAAAGACAGACATCATCTGGCTTTGCTGTGGCAAGACACTCAGCACACATCAGCTTGTCTTGCTTTAGTAAGTAGTTAGTGAACAGTTATTCTTTAATCATTCAGAGACATTTAATGAGAATAGTTTAGTGTTTTTTCTGCAACTGTGAGAAACTATCCAACTGTATTATGTTTTATATCTCTGTGGTTGAAACTTTGTTGTTCATTGTATTCAGTATTCTCCTGTTTTCTGTTTTATTATTTATTATTAAATATTTTAATAACTTTCATTGTGGCTGGTTCTTTAGAGAATATATCTTGAGAGTATTTATGCTTGTTTTAGTGACACTGTATGTGTTTCAGCTACTGAGAACAGAGACACAGCAATCCAAAGTGGTCAGTATGGAGTTTTGTATGGGTCTAGAGAGAGAGAAAGAGAGTCCAACCCCTGGTCTGGAGTACGCTCCCTGTGTGCTCTTAAGGGAAATTGTGCAGGGAGCTGCATCTGAAAATAATGTCTGACTCCATCTTTGCTTTTAGTGACCATCCCTCACTGCAAAACCACAAAACTAAACTTTAATTAAATACTGCCTTATGTGCCACAATTTTAAATACTGCCTTATGTGCCAAACACTCATTATGAGAGTCCAATCAAGACAAAATGAAGTGTAGAAAAAAAAATATTTCAATGCATTGGTTGCATGATAGCTTACTTAATATCTAGATGGAAACAAAAAGGTTGTGAAGCACGAAAAAATAAATTACTTTTTAAATACATTACTGGAATGTCAGTCAAAATCAAGTATAAGAAAAACAAGCAGCACTCAGTTCAAACCACTTCTCCTTGCACTGCAATTATAATTTATATTCAGCTTTATTAAAGTACCAAGTAACACGCTGAAAGTAACAATCTCTGTGATACCCCCACTTGTAAAAATGTTTCTTATCCAAAAAAGACCTGCTGCCTGACAACAACTATCTACTTGTTTCATGGGGAAAACATGATCAAAGTAAAAAATGAAAAGCAAACAAGAAACAAGCTCAACATACATTGCTTAACGGATTACTGCACAGGTTATGGACCACACACGATAGATTGGCATTCTGTTTAGACTGCAGGTAAAGCCTGCAAAGATGACTGCAAGTCCCCAACAAATGTAATGAGCTTCTTAAAATAATGTAATCCTGTCCTTTATTACAAACACTGTCATATGCATTTCAATACCCAAGGCATATATGTTATCTAGTTATGTAAGTATTCCCTGCATGGCAACAACAGAAAGGCTTTCAATGTTGGCAATTCTTATGCTTATTAAAACTTACTTGCATCTTACAATCTCAGACAAGCTTACCTGATGGCCATTAAAGCATTGCTACTTAAATACAGAGCAACAGGAACTTTCTGAATAATAAGAAGCATAAATCAACAGTATAAAAATATGACAGAAACCAGAACATTCTGCAAAATCAAGGACATATGAAAAGCCACTGTAGTACTTGTGTCTACCTTGGATGGGGGTATACTCTGCACAGTTACACTGCATAACTGGGGTCTATATTAGAACATTGAAGTTTTAAAACATCGGATGTTCTAATATCGACCCCAAAACAGCAAACGCTGAAAATAGCGAAGCTGCAGAACACCAAATTTTTTCCTAGGGAAAGAATTTGGTTGGTCGTTTCTGTGGCTTCGCTAATTTCAGCACTGTGGTGGAAAGTTACGTGTTGGGTTCAGGTAAGTGTGTGATTGTGCGGACGTTAGGGTTAGGGCATGGGTTAGGTGAGTTAGGGTTAGGGCGCAGGTGAGGTGAGTGTGCGATGGTGACAGACTTTAGGGTTAGGGTCGGGTAGGTGAGTTAGGGTTAGGGCATGGGTCAGGTGAGTGTGCGATAGTGACAGACCCTAGGGTTAGGGTTTGGTTTAAGTGGTTAGATAGTAGTGTATGAGCAGTTTAGTGTAGGGTTAGATGTAGGATTTTAAGTGTATGTGTGTGGACTGCTGTTTTTTTGGTGTGCTTGTGTTGTGTGTGTGTTTCTCAGAACAGCAATTTTTTTTCCCAGGGAAAAAATTTGCTGTTCTGAGCTTTTGATGATATCACATTTCGAGATTCCAAGTTCGAGCTTATGGTATTCGATGCTTTGGAATTTCGATAATATGATATAGACCCCATAACTGCTCCTTGCCTTGCTTGGACAAATCCAGGGTCACTACATGGGGGAGTGGGGTGCAACAAGTATGTCACAATTTGAAATGTCTCTGGCTGACTGTGATGGCCTTGACACATTTGTCATACCTCTCAACCTTAGAGCAAGAAATCTGGACAAAGCCATACATAGAAGTGGGACAAAGGCCCAAAAATAAGGACAATTTTTAAATATAGCTCTTATAAACTTAGAAAGATAATAGAATAGTAGGTCTTGCATTAGTATGAATTTTCTGAAGGGTATGAAATCTGAAGCTGAAATGTCTGTCATTATTTTCTAACTTCAGTCTTTAATGATTTGCCACTAATTTGCCAAATAAACACAATTTTATGAAGAATGGACCAAAAATGTGATGCAAAAATATAAAATAGCCACACAATACAGCTGAGAACCTATCAAAGAAGGGACACTTTTTTAAATATTAGTACTGCTCACTTGAGCAGCTGAAAAAATAATAGCATCTTTATGCATTTCTGAAATAAAAGTAATCTATAACTCTGATTATTATAGTTATTTATTAATTGTAAACCCTCCATCTTTTCTTCCAAAATTGCCATTTTGCGGAGGGATTATTAGGGGAAGAGCAACATTTTGAGCCAAAATTGGGGACAGTTGAGAGGCTTGGATATGCCTAATTCTATAAAGCAATTTATTTGCACATACCTCTCAACCTGTTAATGCAGGAAATCTGGACAAGGCCAAATATATTGGGGGAACATATAACAGTACTAAAAATTGTTCTTGTATAAACTGAGACAGTTGATAGAATAACAGGTCTTGCTTTAGCATGCATTTTTCTGAAGGTTATGAAGTCTGAAACTCAGTGTCTGTCATTATTTAGTGACTTAATTCCTAAATGATTTGCCAGAAACCACACATTTTATGAGGAACATACCAAAAATAAGAAGCAAAAATCTATTCATTCTGCAAAAATCTGGACAGTTGAGAGGTATAGTTCAGCCGGGGCTCTCTTTGAGTTTGCCACTCTTCCCCCCCCCTCACAAAATCATAGTCAAATGGAGCCTCCCCCCTGCAGCCATTCCAATGAACCATTACTTGGCTATTTCACCCCATTTACCATAAAGACTAATGTGCATACTGCTTTACTTCAGCGATGATTTGGATTTCATTTGAAATTTTTATTTTACATTTTACAGAGCAAACACTAATAGATATCTGCTAAACAAAGCAATGCAGTCTCACAATGAAAACATACTTAGCATTAAAACTTCTCTGCCCTTGAAACTCACATTCATTGAAATAGCATTGAAACCCACAGTCAAAGAAAATACATTTTGCCAGTGGCAGATAAAGATTAAGGTTGGGTTTGGGCTGATTCAAATCACAGGCCCCTTGCACACGAAACATGCACATGCTCTTTCATACACCTTCCTGATTGTATTAAATTATATTCCTTGTACAATACAGTACAGGTTTAGAGGGCATTTTAAATTTATTGTTTTGAACACTTTTCCTGTAATCAATGAAACAAAATGCATGCACCAATAATGACAAAACTGCCCATTTCAGAACATTTCCATCATAAAGGTCTACTCAACCTTCTACAGTCCACCAGTATCAGTACATATGCACAATCTCTGAAGAAGTAAAAGTCATCTTAATATTTTTATATTAAAGAGATCTGTAACTAATGAAGAGGTTACTGCTAGCAAACAACTTTATATTTCATTCTTTCATCTACAAATAAAGTGCCTGTTGCCCTTGAGGAATAAATTGCCTATCTTACACTAAAAAAAGATAAGCTAGTAATATTGCAATAGGGAATGGATGACAAACTGATAACGTGTTCAAAGTTACTATGTATCTTCACCAAAAAGGAGTGCAGCATCCACCCCCTTTGCAACACAGTACAGTATGAGCAATGCATCTATCTACTGTGGAAATAGAACCCACAGCCTTCTGCATCAAAAGCAAGTACACTACCTGTTGTGCATTAAAAATGCAAGCAGACTCTGAATAAGCAGCACTAAACTTTTGCTCCCCTGCAGCTCTCAGCTCCTTGTAAAATCTACTCACTCAGCTGTATCTCTGAACTTTCCAGCACAAAGAAATCTGGAAAAAGCCAAAGTTTATTGTGGGGGGGGGGGCAAAAGCCCAAAAACCAAAGACACATTTTAAACATTGCTTGTATAATGTTGGAAAGTTGCTAGAATAAAATGCTGTGTTACCACCATACATTTTACTGCCAAGTCTTGAACCCAGGACCCTGTGCAAAACAGTCAGAGCAACATACCACTATGACAAATCAGCTGTTTTGTGACTGAGAGGAAGACTGAAACTTAAATGGGTACCATTTAGTGAATTCAGTTTTCAGCATAGCTGTCAACCTCTTAGCACAAAACACCTGAACAAAGCCAATAATAGGGGAATACAGACCCAAACATATTCAGTGAATTCAGTTCTCACCATAGCTTTCAACCTCTTTGCAGAAAACACCTGGACAAAAACCGGGGAATACAGCCCCAAACATATTCAGTGAATTCAGTTCTTACCATAGCTCTCAACCTTAGCACAAAAAACCTGGATGAAGCCAATAATGGGGGAATACAGTCCCAAAAATAGGGACAAATTTCAAATATCCATCTTATAAACTTAGAAAATTGCTAGAATAAAAGCTTTTGTTTTACCATGTACTTTCTGAAGAATATGACTTCCAAAATTCATATGCTTGTCATTTTTATTTAACATTTGTTAACCAGGAAAGTCTGACGTGGAACAAAAGCCAATTTTCATCAGATGCCCAGGGAGAAACATTCCAGACACATGTCTTTGTGCACCCAGAGGAAACCCACACAAACACAGGGAGGACATGCAGACTCCACACAGAAGGCACCCCAGCCAAGAATCAAACCAGAGAACCTGTAGCTGTCAGGCAACAATGCTACCACTGCACCAATGCAGTACTAATTTTATAAGGATGCAAAACTACAGAAACCACAGATTTTATGAGGAACAGAACAAGTATGAGGGAAAAATCTGCAGATTTTTTACAAATGGTGGTGGGTAGGGAATTCAGGCTCTTGCGACCTGGGCCCAAGGTACAGGGGTCAAGCCTATTCTCTACCCATCACTACAAAGCACTTGGGGCATTTCACACACACACACACACACACACACACACACACACACACACACACACACACACACACACACACACACACACACACCCTTTGTATTCCTTACCGCAATGCATCCAAAACACATGTAAGCATGTCCTTCCATCTAGCCCACAACGAGAGCAAGTCCTTCCCATGAGACCAGCAATCTTGGTGCTACCCAGCCTGCAGAGACCTATCCCCCTTCAAGTCTATGCAGTTGTAACTGCATACAGTTCTGGGATAGTGCTTCTGCTTGCTGTCTTCCTAATCCAGACTGCTGGGTGAGACAGTCTGGATTCCTTGCGCATGCTCCAGACTGATTCACCATCAGTCCAGATATGCCAGGCATGCATGATGTTCCATGACTCGTGTTTTTATTTTTGTATTTCTTTTTTTATTTTATGTTTTTATTTTATTTTCTTTTTTGTTTACAGCTGTGGGGGGGGGGGTGCAGTCCTGCAACCCAATAGCAAGAGCTGCCCCTGCTTGTTATACAAAAATAAAAATGATACTAGTTTATTTATTTCATTTATTTTTTATTTATTTATTTGTTTATTTTACCAGGAGAGTACATTAGTCATAGTAGGCCATTTGTAGGCTCAGTCTGGGTGCAAAAATTCACAAAAATAATAATAAAATTAAAACAGAACTAATTCACAAAAATAGAGTAATCACAGGAAGTAGAGAATTCCACAGAGAATAGAAGCAATGAGTAAATATTAGTAAAAGAGTAGAAAAACAAATGTGAAATAATTTGGTAGTAAATATGAGAGGAAAGCAGCAGATGAGAACAGAGGGTTGAAGTCAAAGTGCTGTAGGAGTGTGGGAGGGATGATATGTTCATTGGAACAGTACTTGCAGTCTGATTTCTGATGGGAGTATCTTTTGAGTTGTGCTCTTAAAGTAGGGAAATAGGACACTTCTTTTAAGTGGAGTGAGGGACTGATAGAGTTCTGGAGCAAGAATGAAGAAGCAATGGTCAATCAGTGCAGTCTGGTTTGGAAGGATCTGGAGTGAGTGTGTTATTTAGGAGAGGTTACGGAGGTTGTACGGGTGGTTTTATTATAGTGTTTGTTAGTGAGAAGTAAGAAAACACCTAGTTGAAGTAGCTTGAAAAGAAGAGTCCCTAGGAGTAGTTCAACAATGTAGGAGACTGGTAGCCATCTGGCATACGGAGGGTGGTACAGTGGTGTTCTTGAAGGGAAGAGTTGGAAATGAATCAGCAATTTATTTTTCAGTAGACTTAAGAATGGATGATTTTTTTTAGAGGATGTGGCCGTGACAGGGAGACCATATTCAAGTTAAGAAAGGAGATCTCTTTTGTCTATTGCAGCTCAAGCTGGTCTGGAGAGAAAGGGTGATATTTCCAGGACCAGAATAAAAAATAATTAGTCTTTTTCCAGGTGTTTTCAATCTGGTTTTGGAAGTTTAATGTATTTAACCACATATCCATTTTTTAGCTATATTCTCCAGGGAATAACATCAATAAAATACTCAGACACTTGCTGTAACAAAATTAAATTTAGTTGGTTATAATACGCTGGCCACACCACATTTTCTTATGCATAATCCTTTGAGGTAGCAGTCACTCATATAGTGATGATCATTCCACACAGGAATAGTATGGGTGCTCTAAAAATGGAGAGATGAAATCAGTAAGAAAAGGAGATGAATAATGCCGAACTGAATTCAACCTCAGCTTTTGAGGAGTACCTTCACATGGTCAGCCCTGATTTTACAAAATATTACGAAGACAACACTGCCATATATACTGCATGTTATATATCATAGAGATGATTAGATTAAAAATATGAAAATTATATTGAGTACACAGGTCCTGGGATAAAAATGTGCTTATTCCTGGTGTATGTACTGGTGCCAGAATTGGAAAAAAGGCACTGTAGAATCTTCAGAACATGGAAACATTTCTTCCAGAGGGTTACACTATGCTCAGAAGGGGGGTGCCCACATCTTCAGGTAGAAGAAGAATTAGTCCACAAAAACACAAAAACTGATAGGCCAAGAAAGAGGAATAGAGACAGCAAAATGTACTGCTGGGGATTAGAAAGAAATTATGTATTGTTATTATTACACAAGAAGCCAATAATATAGAAACAGAAAAAAAATAGAAAAGGTAATATTGGATAAGTTATTGTCAGAAATGGAAAGGTTGGGACTTGAAACCATATATCAGCATGCATATGTTGAAAATAGATATATTACCACATGTAAGATGGTGTTCTATAACAATATAATAACAGCTATGATTGAAAATGTGATGTATTTTATATAGATTTAACTTTAGAATTTAAATAGGGTCACACATAAGACACTGATCAGTAAATTAGAATGTCTAGGTATTAATATACTCTTGATAAGATGAATAGCTTCATGGCTTACAAATAGGACATGGCAAGTATCATACAGCAATTGGGCAGGTGAAATCCTTGGTTACAGTCAGGGTGTCTCACAGGGCTCTGTCCTAGGCCCTTACTTGTTTAGATTGTATCTTTCAGATCTATATTTTTCATCTAAGGCATTCTTCAGTCTGTATGCAGATGACTTAAAATTGGGTAAACTGAGTACATGTTTTACAGGTAGAGCATGTCTGCAAAATAAGTGATAACCCCCTATTTCTGAGGAGGAGTTTATAAAACAGGTCTAACAGCTTTTGTGTTATCTTATTGTTTCACAGCTTACTGATTTAAAAATAGTTTCTGTTTGTAAATTCGTGCATACACTGTTAGAAACTCCTGGTGTCTGGCTCGTGTGTGATTCTCAAACAATCTGGAAATATATCGCTGATTGATAGGTATATTTCTTGGCATTTTAACTTTTCAGAGTTCTGCATTGTCTTAATTTTGCCGGATTGAATTGTTTTATATATTTTCTGGCATTGTTTTCTGTTTTTCATCTGTCCTGAAACTGTTTTCCCCTCCCCCACCCCATTTTTGTGGTGTTTTTATAGTTGGTGGCTTTGCAGTTGCCTGCCCCTTCTGTAAATTTGATCTGGGACACCCCTCCCAGTCTGGTATAAACTCTGCTTAATACAGAGAGAACATTTGAGAAGGCCAACCCACTTAGGTTCTTAACCTTGAATTTTTCTGAATTTTTCTTCTGCTCCTTCTTCCTCTCTCCTTGCACTTTACTTAAAAATGCACTTTATTTTGCTTTTGCATCTTCTTAAAAGTACTCAATTGTATTTATTCTGCTCCATTTATTACTGTTTGCTAGTAGCCTGATTAAATTGTAACTGTTATTCTAAGCCTTTTGGTTTAAGCACTGGGGCTCTAGACCAGTTGTTTAACATTAAGAAGGATTGTGGTCTGCACTGCTGTGGCAGGACAGGTAGCTTACATCCTTCTAAGTTGGGAATTGCTGATTGAAGACTCAGTAACTGTTATTCTAAAAGTGTATTAGTTCTGATAAAAGCACTTGGGCTTCAGGCCAGTAATTTTTCATTAAGAAGGCTTGTGGTCTGCACTCTTGTGGGAGGAGAGGCTAGATTCTGCCATTCTGAGCTGGGAATTTCTGGTTAAAGGCTTATTGTGCCTGCTTATTTGAACTGTTTCTTTCTGAAAATGATGTGCCTTGTTTGGTGTAGCATAGACTAGATTCAGACCTACTGAATCTAGCTTTGGTTGTATTACTTGAGCACTAATCCAGACCATCTTTTTTGGAGAGGGTTCCCCTGCACACTAGTGGCAGGAGTGTGCAGTTAGAACTTGTCTGATTGAAGACTGCTGGAACAGGGCTCAGTTTTTAGCTTTTTATTGGTTAATTGGTTAGTTTGTTTAAATCTGTTTGCTCATGTTATATAAAAAAAATACACTTTATGCATCGCCACTTAGCTTGGGTTAAACTATTCCTGGTGCCATAAAGTCTGCTCTTTAAATTTTCCCTTTAAAGTAGCCATTTTTTTTTAGTTTTAGCACTCAAATCTGTTTCTTTGAGCTAAGCACTTGTTCAGAACTCATTGTAAGTACTAAATAAGCTACAAATTACTACAGCACTCAACTTTCCTTACTCATCTAGAGGAAAACAGTTTTTAGTACTTAATAAATAAGCGCCTATCCAGGCATGTCTAAGGGTCAGCTCCCAGTGTTTTCTCCTGTCTACCTGATGAATATGGGCATCTTGGGGCAATGCAGCAATTGACTCATGTACACAGACAACCCTCTCCTCCTACCACCCAACACTACAAACTGTGAGAGATGCACTTATATAGCCATACTGGAAGCAAAGCTCTCTTCACCCAAGACTGGACTAGACAGTCAAGAGGAGAAGGTAAACACTTGCACCACACCACACTCATCATATAGTCCCTCAAAACCTACACCACCAAAACAGACACATAGAAACACAAAACACATGCCTACATTTGTGGAGGCTCTCAATAGAAATCTGCTCAAGCAACAGAGACCTCCAAAGCAGAAATGCAAGCAATTTTCACCCCCCAACACAACTCAAATGACACATAGCCCACAAACTCAGTGTGCCACTCAACCACAGTCCGTAAGGCATAACAGCATACCCAACACTCTAGACATAAGTGACTCTATAGTCAGGCACACTGATGTTCCACTCATCAGGCTAAACAAGGAGAAAGTTAATGTCAGTTGCCTGTCGGGTGCCAGGATCCGCCACATAATGGACGCACTCAGGTCACTCCACAAGTACAAATATGACTCTGTCATTGTCCATTTTGGTGTGAATGACCTGAGATGTACCTTTCTGGACTACATGAAAAGAGACATGTAGGAACTCTCCGATCTTGTAGCTCAGGCAGGCATGACCCTAGCCCTGAGTAGCATCCTGCTATCACCCAGAATGATACCACAGTACAAGGAGAAAATGACTGACTTCAACAATTGGCTAAGCTTCTGGTGCCATTCTAAGGGGATCCAGTATCTTTCTGCTTGGGATGACATGATCAACAGACCACGATGCTTTGCCAGATGTGGCCTGCAGCTGTCACCCTTGGGATTCTGGATACTGGCTAGGGCTCTTGCGACCCCTACAGTGCCTTTTTCAGGCAAGGTTCAAATGACAAATTCACCACCGTAACAGGTACAAGCAAACAAAATCTGAGGGTAATGCTACTCAGTGCTAGAAGTCTAAACCTCAAAATGCATTCACTAGAGGCACTCCTTAAAATATAGAACATCGACATCTGTGCAGTGACAGAGACTTGGTTCAAGGCTCCAGAGAGCAACCCTGCATTACAAGGCGATAATTCATGCCACAACTTTCTGCCACCTAATCTGGACCGAAACACTAAAGGAGGAGGCTTGTCCATATTCATCAAGAATATCCACACCTCCAGGCTAGCCGATCAGCATAATGCATTTGAGATTATCCAAGTGCAATTAACTCTGGGCAAGACCACAATCCAAACTGTAACTTGCTACAGATCCCCCATCATGCCCAAGGATTCTCACTCCTCATTTCTTGATACACTGGAAATTATTAGGGTACAACCCAACACCCTCATAATGGGCAATTTCAACTATCCCAACATTAACTGGGAAAACTATTCATGTACCAACTCTTTTGCTCAACGTTTTCTGGAATTCATAAATTCCAATGCCTTGGATCAAATTATCCACACCCCCACCAGGGACAGCAATACCCTAGACCCGGTCATTACCAACATGGACGAGCGGTGTTCCACACCAGAGGTCAATTCCTCATTGGTCAGATCTGACCACAAGCTAATCACCCTAAACATCCACATCCCACCCCCCATTAGGGAAACCACTGTAGAAAATTCTCCAAAGCTAACTTCACGCTTCTTAAGACAGAAGTGGCAAACTTCACAACACCCATGCAGACGGGCAATAGAGGTACGAATGTTGAATCCTACACAAATGCACTTTATAAGCACTCACAAGAGTGCATGGATCATGCTATCCCTAACAGAACCAAGATGCTATCCCACAAATAAAGGAAGCCAATCTGGTGGTCCCCTGCCATAAACAAACTCAACAACAGAAGAAAGAAACTGTTGCAAAAAAGAGTAAAATCCCATGATTGGGGGAACTCTCTGGTCAGCCTCAGTAAGAAGCTGAGATCCATCATAAAATCCTCCAAAGATAGTTACAGAAACAAAATCGCCACTGATTCCAAAGACTGCCACAAAGCATTCTACATCTATGTCAAGAATCTCAATGGCAACACTCAGATCTGCTCTGAGTTACAGCACAATGGCACTAAATATACAGAACCAACTGATATTGCCAACATACTGACAGATAGGTTCAGTGCTAACTTTACACCTCTCTCACCCTCTAAAGAGCCCACCTCTATACAGGATGAATGCAAAGTTCCTGCAATCACTGCTGCACAGGTAAAAACCACACTCTCTAAAACCAAGAACACAGCATCCATGGGACCTGACAACATCCCAGGCTGCGTTCTATATGAACTACAGAATGAACTGGCACCCCACCTAAGCACCATGTTCAATCATAGCCTCTCCTCAGGGTTTATGCCCACTGAATGGCACACATCAACGGTTATCCCACTCCACAAAGGGGGAGCCACCACAGACCCCGGGAACTACCACCCCATTAGCCTAATGAGACTGGTCTGCAAGGCCACTGAACTTACAAACAAAGACATTGGTAATCTCCAGACTCTGGACCCCACCCAGTTCGGATTTGTAAAAGGCAGATCATGTTTCCTAAACCTGATAAACTTCTTTGAAGCAGTCAACAAGGCCATAGACGAGGGTAAGGTGGTTCACACAGCCTATCTAGATCTCGCCAAGGCTTCTGATACCATCCCCCACTCTGGAATTATAGATAAACTCACTAAACTAGGTATAAATCCCTATGTCACAAGATGAGTTGCCAGCTGGCTCACTGACAGAACCCACACTGTGAAAATAATAGACTCCAAATCCGATGTCAGACCAGTGACAAGTGGAGTACCACAAGGTTCAGTCCTGGGTCCTCTCCTGTTTGGTATCTACTTTTCTGAGGTACAGGCTAACATATAAGGTCTTTGGCTAATGAAGTTCACAGATGACTGCAAACTAGGAGCCATAATGAAAACTCCTAATGATGTGGGCATCCTACAAAAGGGCCTCAATGAGACAGATGCCTGGTGTCAAAGCCATGGCCTCAAGCTCAATGCCAAAATGTGTATTGTCATCCCCTTTGGTAAAAATTCCATACCCATGAACTACCACATAGGTGGTAGTCTACTTAACACCAAAAGTGTGATAAGAGACCTTGGGACACAGGTGGACAGTAGTCTCTCCTTTGATAATCACATCGCCACAGTAGTCAGGAAATCCTTCTACATGGCACACCTCATCACAAAAGGTTTCTCATCCATGAAAAAAGAGGTCATTGTTCCCCTGTATTTGTCACTCATTAGACCCATTATAGAGTACAATGCCCCTTTTGGTATGTACCTCACAAGACATCGACAACAACTGGAAAGGCCACAGAAATACCTCACAAAGAGGATTAATGACCTCAAACAGATGCCCTACGCAGACCATCTCAAAAAACTCCAGCTTTACTCTGTCGCACATAGCCTACTCAGAGGTGATCTCTGCCTAACATACAAATCTATGTCAAACCCAAAGCTGTTTGACATGCTCCACTTAAAGAAATCCCAATCCCTCCAAGCTACACACTCTAGGGACCTAAACCTTGTCAACACAATAAACAGAACATGCTAGAAGGTTAGATTCCTCTCCCAGAGACTTCTCATACTCTGGAACAAACTACCTACCTATATCAAACAAAGCTCCTCATTAGCACTCTTCAAGAAAAATCTTAATGATTGGATGGGAAATAGGAAATTCACCCCAGGGATCACCTCTGGGGCTCTGCTCGACAGGGGCACAGGAAAATTATTTTCTTGGGTGGCAAAAGCCAGGGTACCTTTTTGGCTAGGCTTATATAGGCTCTAGGGCCAATAGCCTAGTAACTACCTATGAACCTATGAACTAAATTGACCATTTGGGCACAGGAGAATAATTTGTTGATAAATACATCTAGAACAAAGCATATGAGATTTGGGAGACATAAACTGAAAAGTGAATATTTAATACAACATTCAGAGAATGAAACTGTATATTCATGTAAGGACCTGGCTATATGGGTAGATCCAGCTTTGAGTTTTTCTAATAATGTCAACCAATTGGTTAATGATGGTTATACAATTATAGGTTGTATAAGAAAGATTTATAAAGTCTAGGAAATCAGAAATGATGAAGTCATTGCTTGTCAGTTACATTAGACCCAAACGTGAGTATGGGATAATAACATGGAAACCTTATACAGGAGTAAACTGGAAAGAGTACAGAGGAAGTATACCAAGCGCATCCATGGATGTGAAAATTTAAGTTATTATGAAAGACTAAAATATCTGAACTTGTACAGTGTCTCTTACAGATATTTCAGAAACCTTATTAAGGTATATAGGGCATTTAGAAACAACTACCTCTGGAAATGTTTGGGCTTATCAAAAAATAATAGAGAATCATCAGACAACTTATGTAGAAGAGTCTTTAGGAATGACAAGTGTAATAACTGGTTCTCAGAGAGAATAGCTGATGCGTGACTATTTTTAAGAACA
This sequence comes from Protopterus annectens, assembly GCF_019279795.1. Classification (NCBI taxonomy): domain Eukaryota; kingdom Metazoa; phylum Chordata; order Ceratodontiformes; family Protopteridae; genus Protopterus; species Protopterus annectens. Next base: position 605,988,949 of record NC_056728.1, on the reverse strand, counting down.
GCTTGGACACTTATTATGAGGCCTTTTTTTTATTATTGGCAGGCTAGAAGTGCATTGATGCCTGTGCTTGAAATATTTGTATGTATGTATGTATGTATGTTATGTACAGTCTGTCCCAATTGCTCTTGTTTACAATTTAAAATCATGTAGGCAGCCCCCTATTGTTCCCTGTAGAGTCATCAACATTCTCACACCTGCACATCAATCTGTTTACATGCAGATACTGATTAGAGGAGAACAATTCCAACCCATGCCTACCTGTAAGCCAGGATCTGGTTATTACCCTAAAACCTGTGTTTTGAAAGCAGTGCACCAAGCTGCTGTCACATAAGTTACATAGGCTCCCTCATGTTGTAATAGAATTCACAGAGACTGCTTCATTTCATCTCTAAGTTGAGAAGCAAAAAAATAAATAAATAACAAAGAGTCCCTTCCCCACTCAACTTGTTCCTCACCTAAGGAAAACCTAGGTCTGTTCTCCCCAGTCTGCACTCAGCAACTTTAAGTTTCTTTCCTCACATCTTACTCTGTATGCCCAGAGCTGTACACAGTAGATGGCCAAATTGGCTATGGAGACAGCTAGAGGTATGACCCCCCTGGTATTTTGCCTGATCTCTTCAAAGTGTAAGCCTGCATACAGTCAATAATTCAGTGACATTATATGCAAGGCTGAAGGATTTAGGGCTAAACTCACCTCATGGTATTAAATTATGGATTCTGAGAGGGCTACAGTGAATGCCATGAAAGGTGCTGTCCCTGGTGCCCATACATATGGCTGCTTCTTTTGTCTGGGCCAGATCCTATGTCACCACATACAACAGCTAGAACTGAGACTGCAGAAGGCAGGCTTGCCACCCTTCCAAATGAAAAATAAAACTGTTAGCTAATTCCCTCTACTTTCTAGGCACATGCCCTGCATGAGCAATGCTGACATAAAGCCATACTTATTATGGTACTGTCTAATGACAGCTATGTCAGGGACATCCCTAGAGGTATGATACATAGTTTCAAGGGCCCAGAGGGTTCTCCCATCATTTCCACCTTCCTTTTCATATCTGGAGAAGCTAACTGCTGCATCACTCCCATGTACCCAAAACAGCATAGTACAGTGGTGCATACTCCTTAGGTCCGTGCATTAAGTGTGTACTATGGGGGTATGCACTTCTGCAAGTAATCATCTACGGTCAGTGTTATGTGGACAGGCTAAAGGAGACCATACTGTAGGAAATATAATTTTCACAAAATTTTCACAGGTGGACACTGATGAATGATGCTGTCTGTGCACTGGTAGCACAGAGATCAGCATATGCTGTTTGCAATGACCTTAGTGCCATTGTTGACCACATCTGCTGGTGATATCCACAATGTCTGTACTGTATAGTGGAGGTTTGCCCACACATCTTAATGGTACCTCTACGCATGTGTCTTAAGGTTACCCAGGTTCTACTACATATTATCTGGCCCTTGTACTAGAAGTTGTCAGTGCCATGTGCTCGATGCCTGGCATTCGTATACTTCCCTTGTCACACTGTTTTCCTACCTTTCTGCCCTGTTATTTTCATTTGTGTGTCTGCTATGGGGGTTACAGGAACTGTCTGTCCTATGTTCCCATCTGGATTATATGCAGTGTGTCTATACCATGATCTTTGCATTATGCTTGCATGAGCAGTCTGTTTGTAAATATTGACTTTGTTGTGACTTGGCATACTGTGCTCTACCTGTATCCAATGTGTGCTCCATTTTACACCTGGTCCACCAACTGGTGGATGTCAGTTAAGGGGGAATAGAGTCCTGTGCATATTAACCTAGATAGATTGGTCATCTGTAATCCACCTTAAGTGTGTTGATTAATATCTACAGCCTTGAAATGGGTGGGGAAAAAGCATTTGTTTGTGATACATTGATCAGCATTAAAGTCACTTTGCCAAATGGTAAGTTTAATAGCTGGTGTGTTGAACATTCTTGACTGTGGACCATCTGTGGCGGAGCTACACCTTTAGCCTGTTGTTTTGGATATTGTTCCCTGATGATTGTGGACTATGTGTTCCTTGCCTTCTTAGAATGACCTTCTCCAAATAACCCCTGTTACCATGGTGTTTACTTGTTGATGGCACTATGAGACGTCATCTGTTCTTATGCTTTCTTATGTACAGAATTGCGTGTACCTGGTCATATAGCATGATGGAGTGTATTCTAATATGATGTTGGTCATTGCTGCTTTTTGCAGTTTGGATGCTCTGTGTATGTGGGCTGTGATATCCATAACCCCTGTGTTACTTATCTTTATATTCAGCATAAGATTTTTTCTCATTGCAAGGTACAGATTACTTGATATGCTGATTTTTAATGACTCCCACACCAGTCTCTGCTGTGTTTCCTAACAATGGTAAGTAACACTGACCTTTTTTGTTGCTATTCATCTGACATCCTATAATGGTAAGGCTGTGATTGTTTTAATTTTTCTGTTATTATCTTTGTTAAATGTGTGTCTGTGGATTGTTTGGCAATTGGAATAAAATGCTGCATAAATATGTCTATTTTGTGAATGTCTATGTGCCCAGTGGTACCCTTTTTAATCATACATGTCTTATGAAGGTATGAAAAATGTTACGTATTTGCACAATGTTATAGTCAAGAGGGTGGTATAGTAATTGCCAATAACTGTATATCTGTGGGAGAAATGCAGTTTCCCAGAACTGCCTTTCACACAGGTTCTCTTCCAGAGTCCTCACCTTGATGTGGGCTGCTTGCTTATTTTACAATGTTCTGTGATATATATTGTTTATGTAGTGATACATTTACTTGTATTACAACAAGCATTTGCTAGTGTTCTAATATGTTTTCCGCTGTAGTACCATGTTGAACAGCAGTGGCCATTTGTAAGCTGTATGCACATTTGTGAGAGCTGCTGTTTGTGTGTGTGTGTGTGTGTGTGTGTGTGTGTGTGTGTGTGTGTGTGTGTGTGTGTGTGTGTGTGTGTGTGTGTGTGTGTGTGTATGTATTAGCTATCTAGCTATGTAGCTATCTGTCTGCCTATATATATATATATATATATATATATATATATATGTGTGTGTGTGTGTCTGTGTATGTGTGTGTGTGTGTGTGTGTGTGTGTGTGTGTGTATTTGGTGCTTTTCTGAAATGCTAAAGCGTAACTACCTCACTGATACATACTTCATATTCTGTGCAATACGACATAATAATGTGTATTCTGTGGTTGCTGGGTTTTTGTGTCTGTCCTGATTTATTTTTATATGTGACACGTAATGATTATTACTGCACATTTACTACATGTTTGAAATATATAGTGCTTAGATAATTTAACTTGATTTTTACTGTTTAACATATTATCCTGGAGGGAAAACATTTTGCAGGACATCATTATTTTGGATATGGCCATGTTTTTGGTGACATGAGAGGAAAGGAAGAATTTTTAAAGTATTATATGGGTGATCGCTTCTCCTCCTCTTTTCATGCTTAATTAAATTGACAACTTGCTTTTTAAGTTAACATTGCCATTGACCTCATAGTTTCACCATTTGGGAGCCTCAGGCATTCTTAACTCAGGGTTGCATAGCAAAGCCAAAATGAAGTTAATTTGGTCATGACCGATTACCTTCTGATGGGAAGTCTCTCTTTTTCTTTCAGAGGAAAATTATTTGCTTCAATGAAATAATTGTCAAACAAAAAATGCCAAATAATACAGATGTTATACCTTTTTGTATGACAAAAATGGCAAATTGTTACAGGGAGGTCCTTAAACAAGACACCTTCTTTGATATTGCTACAGTGCACTGCAAAGTGAGACAAACAATGGTTTAATCATGGTAAGGCTTACTGCATGTAATCTAATTTAGTCTGAATGATGAGGTACACCACAGTTCACCAATAAGGACATGCTTGTACAGAAGTATAAAAGCTGTAATGCAGGATTTCTTGTCCTTGGACTATCAGAAAGGATGCGACACATGGAAGTCAAGGTGACAAATAAAAATGCTATAGAAAATGTTACATAATGTTAGAGAGATCCTTAGAGACAGTTTTCTAATTAATTTTGCAGTGACAGTAAATAATATGAAACTACAACTAGTTATGATGAATATTTACCAAGTTAAATACTATACAATTACATATTTAAGCAGGCATTAAGTAATATGCATGCCCAGACTCTAGTTTTTATGTTTTCAGTATAAGGCAACAATTTTTTCAGTACAAATGTATCTTATATTTAACAATACCAATTGTAAACATAGGTCTAGAGGCCTTTATTGAATACAGTTTTACGCTAAGTACTGAATTCCTCGTTGTTACAATAAGCCACACTGGGACACTTGACAGTCCACAGAAAGCTGACATGAAAATATGAATATTAATATTCATACAAATTGTGACAGGAAAGTAGAATCCATTTACAGAAATATATCTCAGTGGTACTTAACTCTGCGATCAGTTAATTAATGTATCTTGATAAGTGTAAGTTTCCTCACTGACCTTTGCCCTTCTACAATATTTTTCTACAGCAGATAAAGAATAGCTATGCTGCAATTAAACATGTCAAGTACAAAATTTTAAAAGAAACAACTGAACATGAAGTTTTTCTTATCCTTTTGGGACTATGTTGTGTCTCAGAGCTAAAGCTTTCATCAAGCTCTGCCAACTCTTTTTGCATACTGTAGGTTAAACAGTGTAAGCAAAGCTACTTTAAGATTGTTATCAATTTCTACTTATATATGATAATTTTATGATGTTTCCTACTTCTGTATAAAATGCTTCCATAGTAATTTATGGCTAATTTTAAAATACAGTGGTGTCATCTTTCTTTCCCCTGTGTTGAGCAAAGAAAATAAATCAAATGGCTAAACTTTATTTTCTTTTTTCTTGTTAGTGTATCAGTCTGACCTCTTTATATTACATTTTAAGGAATGTTGCTAATGAAAGTAAAGCTTATAAGAATTCTGTATTTAATAACATGAACCAGCATAGCAGTGCTACAATATTGCTTTACCTATTGTAATTGTTTACATAAATGTATTTTGTTTTTGTTTACTGGGTTTGTCCAAATAGATTTAAACAACACAAAAAAAAAAAACATGTTCAATGGAGGCCTGGGAAGAAAAGCTCCAATATATTACAAATATATTTAAACAGACATTCAGTAATATACATATACATTAATAATTACACATTAATCTGCTAATGAGATTACATTCATATGAAATAAAGGTGATTATTACAGTATAAAAGATATTTAGATCAGTAGAGATTGAAATCAGTATCTGAAGAGTTGTATTAGTGGGTTTGTCAAATAAATAATTGGTTATATGATTAGTGTTTAGGAATTCAAAAAACAGAGGAAGGGCAGAAAATGTTAACGCTGTAATTAGGGGGTGGAATATAAAGCAGGATCATTGATAATTACATATATGGAAAGCAAAGCAAAGTAACACAACAGCGTACTGACAATCCAAAAATACAAAATAAATGCTGAAAGGGTAAATACCAACCTTTGTAATGTCTTAAAACCAAAAGTCTATATATATGGAACGATTATATTAGATGTATAGAGGTGGTGGGCTGAGCATTGTCATGAATTTATGTATAGCATAGCTGGATCAGCCAGTGTGCTGGGCTGGTACAATAAACCAGCACCCCACTCCCTCAGTTCTTCAAGTGAAGAGAAAAAAGGCACTTCACTGTAAATGATCAGTTTATTAGAATTAAATCTAAGAGCCTCCCCAGCACTTCTACTGAAGTTCAAAAAAAAAAAAAAAACCACGTACCTTCTACTGGCACACCAACCAGGTAGCCAGATGGATGACCCCCCACCCCCACCCACTCTGCCCTAGCCAATCAGATCCTATTTCTGGGCCTTGTAGCAAGCAGTTGATGTAGTTTATACTTTACCTGCAGAGAGCTCTACATTGCTTATGCTTTCATTAAAAACAAAAAATTGTATTGTATTTTTAAGATGTAGTAAACTGCTTGCTATAAATGCAGAAGGCAATTGCTGCAGTTTATGTCCTGCTACAGTATTCATGTTTTAGTTTAAAAAATCCTTGTTTTAAACTGTAGCAAACTGCTTGCTACAAATGTAGTAAATAGTTGCTATAGTTTATACAATGCCTGCACAGAGCACTGCAGAGTTCATATTTTACTTTAAACAAAAAGTACTTGTTTTTTTTTAATTTTTAAACTGCAGCAAACTGCTTGATATGGTGTAGTAAGCAGTTGCTGCTGTTTGGACCACACACAGAGTGCTACAGAGCTCAAGACTGACCACAAGCACAGTACATTAAATAAATATTGGAATTAGCTAATCACGTCACCCACTCTTCCACTAAAGAACAAAAAAAGAAAAAACATGCTTTCCTTCTACTGGCATGTCCCCTTCCTTAATGCCCCAGGCATTCAGGTTGCATTTATGTACCCTGCTATAAACCCTCCTTCCACATATTATATTAACAATTAATATTTCTTCATTTAAATTGTACTAAACTGCTTGCTTTATATATAGCAAACTATAGCTACACTTTATATCCTGCATACAAAGAGCACTACAGTGCTCAGGTTTTAGTGTAAAAAAAAGAGATTTATTTTTAACATTTAAACTGTAGCAAACTGCTCACTCAATGTAGTAACCAGCTGCTATAGTTTAGACAATGCATGAACCACTACAAGACTCAGGTTTGACTGCAAATGCAGTACTTATTTTTAAAAGTTGGTATTGCATAAAAAAAGATCAGGATCAGCTGATCACACCCCCCAACAATTTGTATCCAGGGCAGATGCCCCCTATTGCTCCACCCTAGGCTCGCTCTGCTTTTAGCTGGGAGATGCTAATAAAACTATTTTCATATATCGGTTATGGGGAATAGGATATTGGCTGAAGAGAAATGGACTGGTAATATGGCAAGTTGAAGTTAACAGCTGCATTTATCCTGGAGATATATGGGAGCAGATTCATTGATTTGAGTGGTCACATTTTAGTTGTCCTTTAAATAGGTTTGCATTCTGAATGGATTTCAGTGGTGGTGAGATATGGTTCTGTAGTTTGCCTACACTATTTAAATATAAAGAGCCACATGCAATATTAAATGATGTAGTTGTACTGATTAGTGACTTTTCTCAAGAGCATAAATGTCTATTAAGAGAATAGTTTTGCAATTAGTTGTAATCATCTGGAATATAGAGTAGTCATTGTATTGCAGTTAGCTGAAAGAGAGAGATGGGTGACGTGGTAGTAATAAAAAGTTTAATTCTCAGAGGCCTAGGCAGTGGTTTGTTCTTTTGTTATAATTTACTACAAATTTGGCTATTAATGTTGTTTCCTACAATGAAATGTTTCATTTATGTTGGCTATATTATTATTTGAAGTAAGTCCACTTCCTGTCTTTAATGACAACATAACACTAGATGAGTATGGGTGAATGCACACTGAAATCCATCCATTCATAACCTCCTTATTCCCCTTCTGCAGATTGGGTTGGGGTGTCACATCGATATATTTTCAGCAATTTGTAGAGAGAATATGTACTGTTCCTTAACTTTAAATGCTATACTAGGCTTAGGAACTGCACAAAACAAGGTCTATTAAATTACTTGCATCAGGCATAGCAAATCTCTGTATTTTTCTCGTGCCATGATTTGAGGACTAGATCCATGTAGGTCAATATATATCTATAGGACAATATTACACATTTCACACAATGCAAGCAGCAAAACCTACAATTATTTCCTACTTTTTTATTTTGGCAATAAATCCTGAAGTATTCCTTTTCTCATGTTCAGCTGACATTGCAGGATAGCAAAATCTGACTCTACAAGCAAGCACAGTGGTGGATGTTAATATGAATGTGACAATACGCTACTGTCAGCTAAAATAAACCACTGGAAATGATAACCAGAAAAATCTGAATGTTATTTACTTGTATATTCATGAGAGCTGCTCTACGCTTCAGATAACCCACATAAATACTTCAGGCATTGTACTGCATGACAATTACTACAAGAAAGATTTCTTAATGAGTTACCTGAGTAAGTAAAGAGGACAGCTGGAAACCATGAGTTTTATACAATGCAGGTCTTTCAAATGTACACATTCAACCCTTTTTTTTTACTTTTTAGGTGAGAAATAATTATGCTTTTGGTTATTTTTATTTAATGTTAAAGAATGTTTTTGTGATTGTGAGGCTTATGCAGGAAAAAAGGACAGATATATCTAAAACAATGTTTATTTCTTACAATCATGTGCAGGATGGTACAGCTAGAATAGTGTTTCTTCCTTTATGTCTGAATAAGCATTGATTAGACTTTAAATTACTTCATTAATATTTATAAAGTTAGATCAGCTTTATTTTGATCTTGGAGATTTCTTTATCTCTAAATGATATTTGGAGTCTTTGAGAAGTTTGCTTACTGAAATGTGTTCAGTCATGGAAGCTAATATGCAAATGTACTGTTCAACAATTATTTTAGCAGTTGTCTACTTTGCCTCTCTAAGATACCTGCATGGGTTACACAATGAACAGAAGTATAATTCTATGGGATTCTGAAGTCCAGTATCTAGTGATTAATATATTACTGCAAATCCATGCATGTTTGAATTATGTTACCATTTTTATTACAACTGTTTCCAGGAAAGCTTTTCATGCGTATACTACATGCTCTAAAACAACTGTTTTTTTTTTTATTCATCTAAATTCTGTATCAGTTTCTTTTTTTACCATGCTATACTTGTAGTTTCAGCAAAGTAGTTTAATATGTTTGTTGATGAGGTGTGGTGATTTTAGAAGTTGTGTTATTGTTTTTGTATTTCCCTGGTACAGATAAACAATTTAGTTGATTCTCTTTCTACACAACGGTTCAAAAGGAACCTTGACGATTGGATGGGAGAAAGGAAATTCACCCCGGAGATCACGTCAGTCGCCCTGCTAGACAGGGGTCAAGGAAGTAAATATTGTGGGAAGAAATAACCAGGGAATTGTTATGGCTAGGCTTGTATAGGCCCTAGGGCCGATAGCCTAGTACCAACCTATGAACCTATACAATGTCCTTGAGAAGGACCCTTTATTATTCCTCCTACTTGTCTTTGTAATGAAGTAATCTATGCTAGTTCAGTGAAATTGTGTTTTAAACTAGTAACTTTCAAAAGGATTATTTGTTTCTCACTCACTCTGACAGCAGTAGTTTTATCTTTTTTCTCAACATGAAGTAAATTATTGTGCTGTCAGAAATATGTGCTTGTGCCTCCCCAAAAATAGTGAATATTTCATTTTGAATGCCCAGGACTTAAAAAAGAAGAAGATTAATGAACTTTACTCAGAAATTAGAATATACTAATCATCTTCATGCCCTTCAAGTCCTCACAGTCTTGTTATTTAATATGTAACAGCTCTGAAATTGTTATTACTCAGCGAAAATAAAATTTCCTTTTTGTAGAAAAAATATCTTTTGTTTTTATTCTTCCTCCATCCAATTCAAAGAAAACTACTTCGAGATATACTGCATAAATGTGTGACAGTTATGCACTTGTATTACGCAAATAGAAAGAACTCCTTACTTGTTGAAGCTGTCAGAGAAAGACTGATGTTTTTTTTTTTCAGTACTTTGTGATTGCTTCCTCTAGTACTATACATCTTTCCCTGTCTTTCTGTTCCCTGCACCTACTTTTTGTTTTTTTGCATCCTTCTAAAATGTTCAGATGCTTTACACGGGAGCTAGTTCTTTTGTTGACTCCCTATGGTTGAATGGTTCACTTCTCTATTATCTTATATTGTCTAAGGAAACAGATGGGTTTCAGCAATATTCCAGTATTTCTGTTGTCTAATGAGAACATGCCGGTTTATATAGTATCCCATATTCTCCTTTGTCCTGTAGTGGAAGTTGATACAGCCTCACTTCATATGAGTTATTTTCAAATCTCTGTACCATCCTAGTGCTCCCTATCTTGTCTAATATGGTTTTTATCCCTTTATATTCTCCAAAACTACATGGAGTATTCTGGCTAAGATTAGTATAATGAGAGGATGGCTTCCTTGCCTTAAGGCTTAAGCCTCAGATGCTGCCCCCCCACCCCCCATCAGCAGCCTATTCATCATCATCATCAGATCCCTATTGTCGCTTTTTTTTGCACTGGTCTGTTCTGTTTTGGATGTTTCACAGCTACCCCAAGTGCCTTTTTACATCTATGACTTTAAATTACACCCTGTCTAGCTTGTATACCACACTATGATTACTGGTGTTTCAGTTCACAACTTTCATTTCTTAATACTGGACCTCAGCTGCTCTGTATTTTGCAAGGATGAGACCTTTCTAAAGACTTTCTTAAAATATTTCTCTCTCTCCATATTGTATAACTCTGCTGTTCTCATGTTTTACACATAAAGGCTTATCCTGGCTTCTCTATAATAGATGTGATATTGGCAGCAGTCACGTCAAAGGGCACAGGTCACATTTCCATCCTATATTGCATTCCACTAAATGATTTACTTTTAAATACTCAATTGTTAAATCCGTGTTAAGCATTTGTAGTGGTAACCTATCAATTTAAAGTTAACATATGTTTTATGGTGTGTGTGTGTGTGTGTGTGTGTGTGTGTGTGTGTGTGTGTGTGTGTGTGTATGTGTGTGTGTGTGTGTGTGTGTGTGTGTGTGCATACTAAATAAGAATTTGCCATCTTGTCCATTTAAATAGTACCTGTCCTTGTCTCACTCATCATATGTAATTTCTTAGCAATTAAAGTTTATTTTATCAGTTATTTCATTTTATTTACAAAACATAGGAATTTTAATTCAGCATCTTAACAGCAATGGATATATAACAAATTCATTAATACAAAGGGAAATAATGCAAATAATCAGTTTATAATGTTGTTCTTACACAATCCCCCTTTACCTTTTTATTTCTCCTCTTCCCTTTTTTCCTTCCTTCATTTTTTCAGATGTTTACCTATTCATTTATTTCAATTTATTGTACATATACTGTCCAACAACCCCACCACAGGCACATGTAGTACACAAACAATACATTTCCACTGTCAGCAATACATATATTCCCCCATATCTCCTATTTCTGCAAGCATCATTCTAGACTAGCTGAAGTAGTAAACATTAAACAAAACTACTACCTACGCACACACACACACACACACACACACACACACACACACACACACACGCACGCACACACACACACACACACACACACACATATATATATATATATATATATATATATATATATATATATATATATATATATATACACTTCAAGATCACACTGTAATGAAAAAAGGGCAAATTCCCTGATCCCACTGTAATGTGTCCTGCACACATTTAAAATACCAATTAGTGCAATCAGCTGCTTTTCAGTCAAAAACACTGACTTTTTTCCCAGTTGATGAAACAAGCATTTGACAAACTGTCTGTCTTTCTGTTAACCATATCTGTCTGTCTGTCTATCTGTCTAGCTATCTATGTATATATCATCATCATCAACTCTCTTTTTCCCATTTTCTTCATGGGGTAGGGTATCACGTCAAATGTCACCATCTGTCTGTCAGTTCAATGACACTCAAACATTCTTCTTCAACAGTCATACATGCAAGCCTCAGGTCTTCTCTCACACAGTCCATTCATCTCTTTGCAGACTGTCTTTTTTTCATCTTACCTTCTTCCTGCTTGTCCCAAATCTTCTTCACCACTGTAATCTGTTCTCTTTGATCTGATCTGCAATTGGAGCCACTTTGCCTTCTACTATTATTTCCTTGTTTATTCATCGTTCCAACAGTGTGCATCCTATCACCTGTCCATTACATCCTCACTGCTCTATCTTCCCTGACCAGCGTTCTGTACCATACAATAGTACTGCTCACACCACTGTTCAGTATCCCTTACTTTTTGGTTTCTTTGTTATTCTTCTGTCACACAACACCCATGGAATTCTGTGCCATTTGGCTGCAGCCACTCTTATTCTAGCTTTGACCTTCACATTTATACTTCCCTTTTCCTCAGCCACCCCTCCAAGATGCATAAATCTATTAACCCGTTCCAATATTTTTCCCTTCAATTTCAATTCTCATGTTTTTGTGAGTACCCAATTCACTGCCATTACAACTGCCTTATCTTTATTCAGTTTCATCCCATGTGCCTTCTGCTTTACATCTCATTCCCTTATCATTTGATGAATTTTCTTGTGCAGAGTCTGCCTGTAATGGCACATCATTTGCATACAGCAGCTTTGTTGCTCTATCCCCAGTGCCTATTCTCCAGTCATCTGTAATATGCCTTTCTCTCCCTGCTGCTATAGGTGCCCTCAAGAGCCATGTATCCCCATCTCCTCCAACATCTTTATCCTATCTGCTGTGACCTCATCTGAGCCTGCTGCTTTCCCTGACTTCATTTTCCTTAGTGCTGTCCTTGCTTCTTCTAGGGTGGGCTCCTCGTCTTCTCTCATCATAGGCTGTTTCTGGAACAGAAGAGTTTCTGTGGGGTTTTCTTCATTCAAAAGCTGCTGGAAGTACTCCTTTCATCTGCCTTTGCTGTCCCATGGACTGGTGAGTTCTTATTTCTGCTGTCATCCCTTATGAAGTTTGTCTGATGACAATCTTCTTTATCTTTCTGTCTTTACCTTGCAACATAACAGAGTTTCTTTGCGCCATCTAGTGAATCCATTAACAGAAGCTACTAGACTGCATCTGAGGCCTTATTCTTTGGTATTGTAACTCCTCTTAGCCAATTTGTTAGCCAACTAGTATTTCTTCTTAGCCAAGTCAGTCTTTTCTATTTTCCACTTTTTCTTGCACTGCTTATTTCTTTTGATGACTTCCTGGACTTCTGCATCAGCTTTTTCCTTATGTACCTTATTTCCATACCTGACTTGGTTGCATATCTGTTTTGTAGTCCTTATACATGCTGTTTTGAGGTGCAGCCATTTTTCTTCATCTGTGCCTATTTCCTCTTCTTGAGATGCTACATCCCTGAGTATCTTCTTGAACTCATGTGCTTTCATTCCAATCAACTTCCAGGTCTTCTGCCTAGTTGCTGTTCACCTTAGGGCCTTCCCTGACCACTGCTTACAGCCGCTGCTGCAGATGAATGATATATATTACATATGCACACACACACACACACACACACACACACACACACACACACACAAAACACACACACACACACACACACACACACACACACACACACACACACACACACACACACACACACACACACACACACATAAACTTATGCATCACCATTGTATTTGCAGGTTTTTAACTATGTTTACTATTCTTTTAGAAGCACTTTGATTTTTGCTGTAACAGAAGCTTTCAGTCTTGTGATTTAATAATGTCTTACGTTACAACTTAAAACTATGCTCAAAGAAAATATTCTGCAAACTTGTTTACAAATCTTTTTGTTTTTGCATATTTAATAATAGAATAATTTTAATAAAATAGTAATATAGTCATACCAGATATTATGTGAGTTAAAAGAAAAAAAAAAGTCATAGTCCATATTGCCGTGAACGACTTGAGATGTACCTCCTTGGACTATATGAAGAGAGACATGATTAAGATAGCTGATTATGTGTCCCAAGCATGTATGCATCATTCTATCATCACCCAGAATGATGCCTCAGTACAAACAGAAAATGATTGACTTTAACAATTGGCTTAGTTTCTGGTGCCAGTCGAGGGGGATCCAGTGCCTAACAACCTGGGAAGATATGACTGACAGACCAGAATGCTTTGCTAGAGATGGACTGCATCTGTCTCACTTGGGCTTCAGGCTTCTGGCAAATGAAAGGTCATGCTGCTAAATGCTAGGTGTCTAAACATGAAACTGCACTCATTGCAAGCATTCTTAACCCTGGAGGATGCTGACATTTGTGCAGTCACAGAAACCTGGTTCAAAGCTGTGGAGAGCACTCCAGCCTTACCTGGTTACTCATCCTATCATACATTCAGACCCAAAATGTGGGCAGCAAAGCCAAAGGGAGTGAACTTTCAATATATATTAAAGACACACACACCTCCAGGATAGCCAAACAGTATGACACACAGGAGACACTCCAGGTGCAGTTAACCATTGACAAGAGCCCTATTCAAATTACAGCTAGCTACAGACCTCCAAATTTGACTCAAGATGCCCACTCCACCTATCTGGACCTCTTCAAATCTATCAAGATTCAACCCTTTACCCTGATCCTGGGTGACTTTAATTACCCAACCATAGATTGGAATAAACTACTCAAGCCAGAACACAAATGCCCAGAGATTTCTCAATTTTGTCAGTGCAAATACATTGGAACAGCTAGTTGACACCCCCACAAGAGGTGATAATATTTTGGACTTGGTATTAACCAACATGAGTAACCACTGCAGCACCCCTACGGTATCATCCTCCCTGGTAAGATCTGACCATAAAGCAGTCACTTTCGAAGTCACCATCTCCTCTGACTCATAGTTAGGGTTAAACAAAAAAAACTTCTCCAAAGCTGATTACAACCTCCTGAGGGATGGTATGCACAGCTTCACAGCCCCCTCCCACACTGTAGGAACTGGCAGCAATGTCCAAATCTACACCAAAATACTATACGTGCATTTATATAGATGCATGGAATCAGGAATACCTAACAGGACAAAATCATCCTCCGCAAGGAAGAGTAAGCCTGTCCGGTGGACATCTGCAATAAATAAACTATATAACAAAAAGGAAAAAATTGCTGTCCAGGGCCAAGAAAGAGCAGGTGCCCAATGGGAAGCAATCTCGCCTTAGTCTGAACAAGCAAATAAGAGCACTAGTGAAATCCTCTAAAGTCAACTTCAAGTCCAAATTGGTCACATCTACTAGAGACAATCATAAGGCCTGCTTCACATATATCCACAATCTCAAAGAAAGCACCCAAATCTGTTCAGAACTGGTGGTCAAGGACACCACATACACAAATGTTGTAGATATAGCCAATCTACTGGCTGACAGATTCAGTAAAAACGTCGCCCCCTCTGTCCCCCCCCATCAGTAAATCAGGACATCCTCAGTACCTGCCCTCACCCCTTATCTCTAGGAAGCAGGTCATCACTGCCCTCTCAAAGGCAAAAGATACAGCTTCCATGGGACTCGATAACATCCCAGGCTGCATCCTACATGAACTCAGGCATGAACTTGCAGCACCATTAGGCACCCTATTCAGCCACATTCTGTGTACTCGCTTTGTCCCAGCCGAGTGGAGGACAGTCACTGTCATCTCTTCACACAAAAGTGGAGTGTCCACCAATCCAGAAAGCTATAGACCCATCAGCCTAAGTAGCCTAATCTGCAAGGCCATGGAATGGATTATCATGGACCTCATTAACAGAGACATTGGCAACCTTCAAACACTCGACCCCACACAGTTTGGCTTTGTCAAGGAGAGGCCATGTCTTTTAAATCTGGTTGACTTCTTTGAGATAGTCACCAAAGCCATGGATGAGGGGAAGACAGTGTACACTGCCTACCTTAACCTGGCCAAAGCCTTCAACACTATTTCCCACTTGGGCATAGTAGATAAACTCTCTCAACTAGGCATCAATCCATGTGTTACCAGATGGGTAGCAAACTGGCTCATTGATAGAACTCATCTAATCATAATAGAGGAAGCCACCTCAAACAGTAGACCCATAATGAGCAGCGTACCAAAGGGATCAGTCTTGGGGCCTCTGTTATTTGGGATATATTTTTCTGAGGTGCAGGCCAAAACCAGTGGGCTATGACTGACCAAGTTTGCATATGATTGCAGCCTGGGCACTGTCATCAATTCCCCTAGTGATGTGGACGTCCTCCAAGAGGTTCTCACCCAGACAAATGACTGGTGCAAGAAACATGGCCTCAAGCTGAATACCAAAAAATGCAACATCATCCCCTTTAGGGAGAGTGATGTCCCCACATATTATCACATTAATAACAATGTCATAAGCACGCAGTCAGTCATGAGGGACTTGGGCACCAAGGCTGATCGGAACCTGACTTTTGACCACCATGTTGATTCCGTTGTACAGAAAGCTTTCTACATGGCTCACCTCATAAGTAAGAGTATCTCATCCAGGGACAAAGAGGTCATAAAATCCCTGTATTCTTCCCTTATAAGGCCAATTACTGAGTATAATGCCCCCTTCAGCATGTACCTCGCAAAGCACATGCAGCAGCTGGAGAGACCACAGAGGTTTCTCACCAAGAGAATCCAGGGCCTCAAACACCTACCATACACAAATAGGCTAAAAGCCCTGTCCCTCTACTTGGTTTCCTACAGACTCCTCAGAGGTGACTTCTGTCTGGCATACAAAGCAATCTCAGACCCCGCCTTGATGGCACTGCTGCATATCCGCAAGTTAAGCTCCAGTCAAGCAATCCATACGCGTGACCTCAACCTGGTCTGTGATATCAATAGGACTTGTTGGTGGGACAGTTTTGTGTCCCAGAGACTCCACCATCTGTGGAACAGACTCCCTCTCCACATCAAGCAGAGTACCTCATTATCACTTTTTTTTAAAGAATTTTATTAAATCATTATTAAAGTGAACAAATATTTCCATAAAATTGTACAGTTTTTTTCTTTACAGTTAAAAAGAGAAAAAGAAATTTCTGATATATAAACCAAAACAACAAAAGTTATCCCTTTTTAAGTGCAACCTAGATAACTGGATGGGAAACTGAAATTACACTCTTGGGATTCCACCTGTGTCCCTACTGGGGCTGTAGGTAATGACTTGTCTAAACATGAGCTAAACTCTTGGCTAGGCTTATAAAGGCCTCAGGGCTAATAGCCTAGTAACCTGCTATGATCCTATGATATATATATATATATATATATATATATATATATATATATATATATATATATATATATATATATATTTGCGTGTGTGTGTGTGTGTGTGTGTGTTCAGGGGTAGGGAGGATATTAGGTGTGCAGGAAGGCTTGCCCCTGAAAAAAAATCAAGCTGAAAGAAGAGCACTTTGTCTTTCTCCTGCATTTTCAATCTTTTTTTCATTGTGTAATCACCCAGTATTACAAGTGCTGACATTTCAACAGGCATCCATAATAAATATGTGAGGTGCATATGCAGAGTACTAATTGAGGGCAAGATGAGACAGACATGAGGATCCATGTACCATACATAGTTTATAAACCCTTGTAGACTTCCTACAGAACATATTATGATCACAACCATTGTAAAGAAGATATATATATATATATATATATATATATATGGTTCTACCTCACTTCAACGACACGCCGGAACATCGACACAGAAATCGCAAGCCCCAGAAGATCGACAGCGCAGAAGACCGACGCGACGGGACCTAGAAGATCGACAAGCAGAAGACCGACCCGACGGATGAAAGCACCGACGCCGAGGATGCCGACATGGGGAAAGGCTGTGTAAGTATGCGGTAGTGACGGACGTTAGGGTGCGAGTAAGGTAAGTGTGGATATTGACGGTCTGTGGGGATAGGGGTGGGTTAAGTGAGTTAGGGTTAGGGAGCGGGTCAGGTAAGTGTGCGGTAGTGATTGTGTTTGGGTTAGGGGCGGGATAAGTGAGTTAGGGTTAGGGAGTGGGTCAGGTAAGTGTGCGGTAGTGATTGTGTTTGGGTTTAGGGGCGGGATAAGTGAGTTAGGGTTAGGGAGCGGGTCAGGTAAGTGTGCGGTAGTGACGGACCTTAGGGTTAGGGTTTGGGTTAGGGTTGTAGGTAGTTGTGTATGTGAGGTTTAGTATGGGTTTGTAGGGATTTTGGTGTGCTTGTGTTGTGTATGTGGTTTTTGGATGGGGAATGTGTTTTGTTTGTTGATTGTGGTGTGTGAAGTGTATGAGGTTTCGTGTTTGTGTACCGTCGGTTATTTCGTTGTCGGGCATGTGGAATTTCGTGTTTTTGTACTGTCGGTTATGTGGTTTCGGTGATTGCATTGTCAGTGTTTTGGTGTTTCGTTTATGTGAGGTAGAACCATATATATATATATATATATATATATATACATATATATATGTGTGTATATATATATATATATATATATATATATATATATATATATATATAGATATATATATATATATATATATATACATATATGTATATATATATATATTTACATATGACCACATTGAAAAGTGAATGTGTACAATGACTACTGCTGGATCTTTTAAATATCTTTTGCTGAATCAGTCCTTACAGAACTTTATTTACAAGTCCTTGTAGCTCTACTTGTCTGGAAAGGTCCTGTCTTTCTCTTCATTTTCCCAGACTCCATCCATGAGTTTACAACAGATTGTTGTTCATTGGATACAAATGTTAAGCCTATGTCTTTATCTCAGTGTTTTCTTCTTGGGGCAACTATGCCCATGGTTTAAAAAATGATAGATAATAGTCTTCAAAAAAGTGAAGCTAAAGAACAAATCAACTCCATAAAGCAAGTTCAGAGTATGTTAAGCATATACAAAATAAGGTGTAGCTCAGCATATGACATTAAGACAACCTTCCTTGAATACTTTTTGCACGTTTTCAAAGGAGGAGGGTTATGATGGAATGCATCAGACATGATGTTTACCGTTTTACAATGACCTGGGTACAGAGCAGTAATCAAACGCAGAAGCATATTATGTTAACCTTTATATTCCTCCTGCCTTGGAGGGAATTAGTATGACACTACATCTTTTATTAATGGATAAATATTCTGTTGGACACCTTGATGCTAACATCATCTACCAGAACTTTGATCAGGAATATGCTGGCACACTGGACAGGGTTATAGGCACCAGTAGACATGCCGTTTTCAAACCTTGAAAGATTTGTTTCTCTGCCCAGTCTAATAGAGACAAAGGTCAAATCTATCCACACTTGAAAAGAGATTTTTGTTAGCACAGATTTGATTGAAAACCATATTTTCTCCAGATGGCCATGCCCCTTCACTTCTTTTCAATCTGATGTTCCTAAGCAACTTTTAACCAAAGAATGAAGATTCCATTTATTAATTTCCTTCCCAAATCAGGCATTAGTATATCTCATAGATATGTAACAGCCACTTAAACCCATGGAGCTGTGTTGTCTACACTACTCATTTCAGTGTATATAAGGCAGAGACACTCTGAACACCACTAACAGAAGAAGATAGAGAAACAAGGTAACTGATGCAGTTAGTAGGTCTGGGGTTAGACATCGCTTTCATGATTTATTTATTCCTGAAGACAGACCAAGATCCTTCCTGAGAGGACATACAAGAGATTGACTGCACTTAATTTCATTATTATCTTCCTAGTTTAATTTCTCCAAGACATTTGGGTTTCTAATACCATGACTGGATTGGACCCCATTCCCAGTTCAGGGTATGATTAGAATTCATGACATTAGTATTGTTTCATAATTTAATGTTAGCCCAAAGTGCTCTTTTCAGCACCCACAATGTGCCTAGAACTGCTTACTTTTATAATTCTTGCAAGGCTGCACGTATTGGTACCCTAAGTACAACTGTAAATTAATTATTTCCTTTATCCTCCCAGTATTAGAGATTCCATGAGCAGGCTGTATTCAAGTTGTGCAGCCAGTATTGAAAACCTCCTATTTCTGTCTTATATAATGCATGTGTATTAGTTTTATAAGTAGAAGGTTATTTCTTTTTCAAAGGGACACATTTTATACTATGTCAAGTTACTGCCTGGAATCAGCAAAGAGCAGAAAGTTATCACGTTTGTTTCTAAAACCAAACTGTTGAGCCTAGCTCTCAACCCCTTATTCACAAAATTACAGTGGTGGTGTTGTTGCCTCACAGCAAGAGTTTCTCCTGTTCGATTCTCAGCTGGAGTGCCTTCTGTGTGGAGTCTGCATGTCTTCCCCGTGGTTGAGTGGCCTCCGAAAGACATGTGTGAATGGGCATGCCTTTGCTGAAGGTTGGGCATCGGGCTGGCAACTCGGCACCATAAAAAAAAATCTACTGCCAATCATTAGCGGACCGGAGTTCCATTGTGGTGACCCCTAACCAGGAAAAGCCGAAAAGACAAACAACAACCACAACATAAGTGCTACTGATTCTAAAAGTTGATAGACTAAGAGTGATTTAACTAACTTGCATTTTCCAAAGTAAAAGAATTCTGTGACTTTTATGACTGACATAGGTTTATAAGTTCATAGTTAAGTAATAGGCTTGCTGCCCTTTTAGCCATTTTAAGCGTAGCCAGTTTTGCTTTTTGTACCCAAATTGACATATCTCATTTGGTGTTAGATTGGCCTTACCCACCCATGGTTGGTAATTATATAGTACATCTAATGAGAATAATTGGGATCATACCTTAGATAATTTGAGGGGACCCATGCATGAGATAAAGCATTTAGGAGTTGCAGTTGTACATTAGTAGAAGAGGAAGCAGTTCTGGGGCAAATGTTCTGTTTCTTATCCCTAGATCTAAGTTGCACTTAAATATGAACCGGGATGAAATTTGTTTTATGTGGATGGGTGACCTGTTCCACAACAGTTGTATCCTCCTTGAAGTACACCTGTCCATCAGTAATGAGTCAGAGGATGCCTTGTATGCCAGACACAGGTCACCTCTATCTATAGGATACTGAGTATAGAGACAGGGCTTGCTTGATCAATGTAGGACATGCTGTTTATGACTTGTAGTTTCAGTAAGGTATCTCTGTGGGGTTCCAGTTGTTACATGTGTCTGGGCAAATACCTGCGAAAGGGGACATTATACTCAAGGAGTGGCCTAATGAGGACTGAGTAAAGGGGGGCTATGACATCCTTAGATCTAGACTTAATCCCTTTGTTTATAAGCTCTGCTTTCTCACAACAATGGGCACATTTTGGTCAAATGTTAGGTCTATATAATTTCTCAAATTCCGAACAACTGAATAAACACTTAGGGGTGTTTTGTTAATGTTGTGGCTCCCTTGGCTACATTATTTGTTGACAGTAAACCACTGCTTTTTCTCAGAAATTCAATGATTTTAGTAGGTGTAGATCAAACTTTTCAGTAATGGCAGTTGAGAAGTATGATTTTGAGACTTACTCAAGTGTATTTATGTAAAATATTTTCTGCACACATTGAAAGGTTCATCTATGGTAAAAGTTAATGAATGGTGATAGAAAAATAATAATAATTAACAATAAAAGTAATATAAAATAGTAACAATAATATCATAATAATTATTCAAAATTTGCAAAAGACAAATATACCTTTTCTCTAAAAGTGACATAGATTTTAATAGCCTTATATTCTTAAAACATTTCTCATGCCTCAGATTGTTTTCATTTTAATGAATTTGTGCAGAGCTGAATACTGACTTGCAGTGGAGTCCTGGGATGTTGAACTCTAAAACAAAAACTGTTGAACATCCTACTAAGCAACCATTCAAGAAATTATCAATGGAACATCTAGAAAACATATTCACAGAAATAAATATCTTCCCTTACCACCAATAGGAAGAAAAACAATAAACACAAATAAACAAAAAAAAGTAATGTACAAGTACCTCTCTCTCCGGTAAATAAGGAAATGTATATACATCATCCTGCACACAATGTCACACACCAAGTCAAAGTCCAGGCACTGTTGTCATTTAATCAAATGGGTCCTTGTCATGTAAAAAAAAAAAAAAAAGTACCTACCTTTGTGATACTCAAACCACTAATATAGGGTTTCAGAATGTGCTTCTCTATTCACTAAATCACAAAGCAACTTCCAAACTGTATCACCGTAAGTCTTCTGTAACCTATATATATAGTGACTCTCTGGCACCATCTTGTTATCTTTTAATATATTACTTTCAATGTCCCATTGACAATATTTGAACAGTCTCTTAGTACATTGAATCACTTTTTATCTTATCTGGAATTCCACATTCCAGGACTTGACTGCATGTTAGGAAGCCACTGAATTTAGCTACCAATCAATACAGGAAAAGCTATGCAGGCAGAAGGTAACAGAAAGAATGATCTGTATTTAGCCAGAATAAAACACAGGTGAAACTTGTGTCCCTTGCATAGAGTAATTTAAACCGTTTATAGTGCAGAAGCTAAATTACTGAACATTCTTAGCTATTTCAATTAGTAAGCAAGCTATTGAAGTAGTGACAGCATAAGCTGAATTAAAAAATAATTAAGTATGTAAATAAATAAATAAATAAAGAAATGCATAAATAAATAAAACAAATACTTGTCTTCTGAAGCAGAGCTGAAGCAGGAAACAGTTTTGAGTCGGTATACAGGAGAGATGGAAATTTAAAGTAAACTTGAACATATTCTGTATTCAGCTGGGTTGTGCCTGCTTTAAACATGGTAATGAAAAACATTTGGATGAGGTAAATAATATCATGTTTAAACTACTACACAATATGAACTTGATCAAGAGATGGTCTTTGTTTTATTCTGCAAAAGAAAGTGAAAGCAAACAACAGCTGACTGTATACCACAAATTTGCTGTGTCTGCAGTCGTGAAACTAAGCCAGCTCTTTGAAGGAAGCTCGGCTTATGGTATACTGGAAATCATTTGACAAATTGCACTAATTGTCAGAAATTGTCATCCCAGCAGGAGTGTAGGTTTTGGCAACACCACAGGTGCAGAAAGGGGAGAGGGAGCAATCAGGATAAGAAATGACAAGATGCAGAAAACAGTAAGAGAAATTAGTAAGCAGTGAAAGGAACTGGCTATTGATCTTTCGAGAAATGATGCCACAAAAGTGGTTGACACAGGTTAGTATCGTGCTCCGGACTGTGGGGTGGGGGCTTGAAAGCCGCATGTTAGAAACCATGATCATGAACTTAATTTTAATGTGCACTGCCTCTGATGTTTGCAGTGCAGCTCTCTATTCCTGTTAGGGATTTATGTTTTAAGTGGCTAAGGAAAATCCAAGGATCACTTTTCTGTTTCACTGGCCTTGAGACCACAAGACACTTCACCAGAAAGACTA
Organism: Protopterus annectens; assembly: GCF_019279795.1. Lineage (NCBI taxonomy): Eukaryota > Metazoa > Chordata > Ceratodontiformes > Protopteridae > Protopterus > Protopterus annectens. Next base: position 605,966,006 of record NC_056728.1, on the reverse strand, counting down.
TAGGCAGGTGATGAAGAGAAAGCAGATCTTACATGCTTCACATGGCAGCAGATCCAGTTAAATCCTTTGTTCTAATGAGTACTATTGCTATATATGGCAGGAGCAAAGTTAAAGTCTCAGCCCACCTCAGAGTGAAGGAATACATGTACCCCTGGGAGTATAGCCGGTTACAAGTATAAGGATTGTGCATACTCAGAGAGTATAGCTGGTTACAGCTACAAGGAGCACAGATTCCCAGGGAGTATAGCTGGTTACAAGTATATGGAGTGTGCCTACTCAGAGAGTATAGCTAGTTACAGCTACAAGGAGTGCACATACCCAGGGATTATAGCTGTTTGCAAGTATAAGGACTGTACATACTCAGAGAGTATAGCTGGTTACAGCTACAAGGAGTGCACATTCCTAGGGAGTATAGCTGGTTATAAGTATATGGAGTGTGCCTGCTCAGAGAGTATAGCTGGTTACAGCTACAAGGAGTGCACATTCCTAGGGAGTATAGCTGGTTATAAGTATATGGAGTGTGCCTGCTCAGAGAGTATAGCTGGTTACAGCTACAAGGAGTTGACATTCCCAGGGAGTATAGCTGGTTACAAGTATATGGAGTGTGCCTACTCAGAGAGTATAGCTGGGTACAGCTACAAGGAGTGCACATTCCCAGGGAATATAGCTGGTTACAAGTATATGGAGTGTGCCTACTCAGAGGGTATAGCTGGGTACAGCTACAAGGAGTGCACATTCCCAGGGAATATAGCTGGCTACATGTACAAGGAGTGCACATACCCAGGGAGTATAGCTGGTTACAAGCATATGGAGTGTGTCTACTCAGAGAGTATAGCTGGGTACAGCTACAAGGAGTGCACATTCCCAGGGAGTATAGCTGGTTACAAGTATATGGAGTGTGCCTACTCAGAGAGTATAGCTGGGTACAGCTACAAGGAGTGCACATTCACAGGGAATATAGCTGGCTACATGTACAAGGAGTGCACATACCCAGGGAGTATAGCTGGTTACAAGCATATGGAGTGTGTCTACTCAGAGAGTATAGCTGGTTACAGCTACAAGGAGCACACATTCCCAGGGAATATAGCTAGCTACATGTACAAGGAGTGCACATACCCAGGGAGTATAGCTGGTTACAAGCATATGGAGTGTGTCTACTCAGAGAGTATAACTGGTTACAGCTACAAGAAGCGCACATTCCCAGGGAATATAGCTGGCTACATGTACAAGGAGTGCACTTTCCCAGGGAGCATAGCTGGTTACAAGTATATGGAGTGTGTCTACTCAGAGAGTATAGCTGGTTACAGCTACAAGGAGCACACATTCCCAGGGAATATAGCTAGCTACATGTACAAGGAGTGCACATACCCAGGGAGTATAGCTGGTTACAAGCATATGGAGTGTGTCTACTCAGAGAGTATAACTGGTTACAGCTACAAGGAGCGCACATTCCCAGGGAATATAGCTGGCTACATGTACAAGGAGTGCACTTTCCCAGGGAGCATAGCTGGTTACAAGTATATGGAGTGTGTCTACTCAGAGAGTATAGCTGGTTACAGCTACAAGGAGCACACATTCCCAGGGAATATAGCTGGCTACATGTACAAGGAGTGCACTTTCCCAGGGAGCATAGCTGGTTACAAGTATATGGAGTGTGTCTACTCAGAGAGTATAGCTGGTTACAGCTACAAGGAGCACACATTCCCAGGGAATATAGCTAGCTACATGTACAAGGAGTGCACTTTCCCAGGGAGCATAGCTGGTTACAAGTATATGCAATGTGCCTACTCCGAATGTATAGCTGGTTACAGGTACAAGTAGTGCACATACCCAGGGAATATAGCTGCTTACAAGTATATGGAGTGTGCCTGCTCAGAAAGTACAACTGGTTACAAATACAGACACTGCGAAAGTGTAGTTTGCTTTAGTAACCATCAAAAATGCTATATTAGTTCTACAATCATAGCTAAATTCTATTATTATACCAAATAACAAAAAAAAAAAAAAAAGAATCTGTTCACTTAGGCAGTTCTCCTTCTTCATATCCTTAAAAGATCATTTCCTTTTAATTTCTTCATTAGAAGTTCTACAAATCAAGGTGCAATATCACTGGCACAAATCTTTACAACAGGCAAAAATGGTATTGGCAAAAAGGCAAAATGAAATATCTGCCTAAACGTTTACAAAGCAGAAATAAATGAGTTTGTGTCAATCAAATTTTATTGGCTAAACTACTCATACCAATATATTGTAAAGTATTTATCGATTTGTGTGTTCCATCTTTTTTTGTGTCCAGTCATCCTTATAAATGGACATCCAAAGATCTGAACCCTAGCATCACTCCTCCAGACTGCTTTAAATAACTATTTACTGCATTAGTATGATGTATATTTTTGTTTATATGTATAAGTTTTCAGAGACACTCATTTTTATTCTAAAGATATGCTATTAAACATTCATGAACATTATTAATTTTCAAAATTGTTGATAATTATTTACATATTTTTAAATACAGGATTTTAATAAAATATTTAAATATGAAAGTAAATGTGTATAAACTCATTTCATGTACAGCTGGAATGTGAAGCAACCTATTGACAAAGCCCATTAATGGCAGACATACGCTTTAAAAGCTGAACTAAGATGGAATACCAAATAAAAAAAAGTTGATACAAAATGGCAGTCAAATGAAAATCAAGGGTGTTTTACAAAAACATAAGAAATATAGCTAAAGTACAACATGATTTTTATTTATTTGCTGACTGTCAGTATATAGCACAATTTACATAATTTACAAATTCACTTTTGCATAATTTATAAATTCACTTTTGAAAAAGAAACATAAGAAGACTTAATTAGAAGACTGTTTTCCTAAAGTTCTTCACTTTTATTCGGGTTAACATTAAGACTAATGTATTGCTATATTGCATTTCAGAGAGCACAGAATTCTACTGATATTCTACAAAATTTAACAATGAGAAATGTCAGTGACTATTTAGTGAAAAGCTATGAGAAGTTCAAAAAACTAAGGTAAGAACATTGTATTTTTATACTTTTAGGCACTGAAAAGGCTGTATTATGATGTGCTAAGCTGAAACCTATCTTAAATGTGATTATATATGAGATCAACTGATTAAAATATAGATATTTAGAAATTGCTGTTTATGAAATGTTCTCTTTTTTTTACTTCTAAGGTATGGCGGGATTTCAGTCGGGGGTCAAAACTCCCAGGTTCAGAAGAATCAGTCTGACATTAATGCTTTCCTTCAGGAAATGAAGAAGTTCTTCAACTTGTCAGAGGTGGATTTTAAGGATATTTCTTACATAACATTTACAGAATACTCTTTTTTTACTCTGTTCGTATTTACAGCATCAGAGAGCTTTGTGTCTATTATTTAGAAGCAAATGAACAATGCATTTAAAATCTACTGCTGAAGCGACTATTTTTTTTTCCATCTGCCTGTATAACATTTAATCTGCTAAATGATTTATTGTTGGTGCTCTACAGGTTGCAAAGTAGAAATTCCCTGTGCATCAACTGTCTAACTCACTCGTCCAAGTGCAATATGCCCATGAGTGTTTTTGGTAAATACATAGTCTGATTTCTTCCTTATTCTTGCATATTTCTCCTTTATGATTCATAATACATGTTATCCTTCCTTTAAGCCTATTCCCCAAGAAAGAAGAAACATCCTGACTTATTCCTTGTAACAAATATTTTTGTTTATAAATTATTGAACTTATTATTGTCATATTTTCTTGAAATAACTTTTTCCTTTCCTAACTTTTATCTTATCTTCCCTCACATCTGCTTATCAAATGTCTGTATTCTTGTTTCCTCAAAAAACAACACTTATTCTCTAACTTTATACAGTCCTTTCTAATCACCTCAACCAGAAAAAAAGGAATACCTATCAAATAATCAAATGGACAAATTGTCGACAATTCAGTCCATTGAAACAAACTCAAAACATTAACAACACCAGCATACACCACAAAAACTCTTTTTGTAGGAGTCAAGCCCCCTTGCATGCCCCACCCTCTGAAAATTATATATACCAACTGTGAGAGCACAGCACAGTGGGGGAAAGGGCAAATTTCCTCATCCATACTGGAATGTGATCTCAGTCAGAACAGTTCAATGGACGCAGTTGTCGATGATATGGGTTCGACCATATGACTTTTGACAATTTGTCTATTTGATTATTTGATAGGGATCCAAGAACACTATTTTATATCTTTTGAGGTCTTCATTTAACCTAAAATGTATACTTTCCAAACATGAAATGGCCATATCATCTGAAGGTCACTCCCCACTAATCAAGTTACACACAATTTCATATTCCAGTCCTCTTTTTGTACTTCTGTTAAATGACATGAAATTCTCCACTTTCCACAACATTTGTATCCATGTGTTTTTTGTCACATATGACCTACACTGTTTCTGCTATCAAACTCATCTGACGTGAAGCTTATATGCATGGTCTCTCCTACTGTCTGCCGCAACCTCCATGATACTCTTTTTCAGGTCTGACCCTCTGGCTATCTGACTCAGAAAAGAGTAGGAACTGTTTATTTAACACAACATAAAAATCATTATCTACATATTTACAAAATGTACATAATTACAGGCACACATACATGTTTATATCATTTATTATTTATTGTTTTTTTTATAACACCCTCATTGTTATTCTTCCATAATTGACTCCCCACTTCTTCTTCCACAGAAATAAACTAATTTTTTTACAATATATCTGACAAAATCCATTTACCATTAAACAACATTTTATTCACTCTTTCATTCCAAATAACCCATATTACATATTTTTTTATCGTGTCTTCTCACATGTTCTTCCTTCTTGTTATCATAATATCCATACATAATCATATTCATATCTATACTGTTTGCATCATTAATATTCTCAAATATTTTTTTTAGAGTTTTACCACTCTTTCCCAATTCAAAACACATGCTCTGTTGCATCTTTCTAGCCACAAAATAAGCACACACTTTTAGGTTTGTTTTTATATGGTATAGTCCCCTTTACTGGTAACTCGTTTATTACCAGTTTCCACAGGAAATCCATACACTCTACTATCTTGGTACACCATTTTCCCTACTTTAATGGCTTTATTCTTTTAGTCTCATAAACTGCCCCATGGATTTACATAATCATATCCTTTCATCACATTATTATACCACTCCCTTCTAGCTTAACCTGTACAATCATTTTTTTATTTTCAGTGTTAGTATTTTTTCTTGATCGTTTTTAATTTCTTCCTTTGCATATTCTTCTTCTGTTTTTATTATTCTTATCATATTGCAGAACCTCTTGCACTTATACTTAAACATTTGCATTATTTATCATTCTCTTCCTTTACCCACTTTAATACTCTATACAGTTTTGAAGAAGCAGAATAAACAACCGGATTTAGTAACTCCAATCCCCTTCATCTTCACTCATATACAACACACTTTTTTAACTGGGTTTAATCTTCAACTCCATGTGAAGAAAAACACCAGTTGCATAATTTCCTTTTCATATATGTCTTGGATCATATGAGCATTTAATATGTATGCTATTTTACTCTTTGCTACAATATTCACCGGATACACATTTTTCTTGAATGCTAGTCTATATGTCCTCTACAAAAGACATATTTCTTTCATTCATTTTATCAGACCCTCACATTACATCATAACTACATAATTTTTCTCAAATTGTATTCCTTATAAAGACACTCCGTTCATTGAAAACTACACACCCATGATTTTCACCACATCACCCAAACCCTTACTTTTGTGTTTATTCAAGGTCGTTTCCCATTTCCTTTACACAGCCATTCAGACAAATCAAAACTTCCCTCATCCGTATTTTGATCTGAGCAACTACCACTATATCATCTGTGTATCACTATCTCCTTTTGCATCACATACCTAGCATCTTTCATTTTATAAGCTATTTCACTCACAATTGCATTCATTACCAGTGCAAACAATATTCCACTCATGGGACATCCTTTGCTTATACCGTACTTCATCCATATTTCTTTTCTCGGCCACCCATTCATTAACAATATAACTGTATTATTTTGATATGCTGACATATACACTTTCCTAATTCTTTTACCTATTCCATACTTCTTCATAACATCCCACAAAGCATCATGTCTTGCTGTATCAAATGCCCTGCTAATATTCCATACCATAAGCTTTACATCCTCCCTTTTGCATAATATCATTCACAATTTCCCTCACAACCAGTAACAATTCTTTACATCCCTTCCATTTCATACCATATATACTTTCATAACATCCCACATCTTTCCCTCCATTCTCCTCTGTACTATTCTCATAGAAATGTTATAATCTGTGTTACTTAATGCAATGGGTCTCCATTTTTTAATTTCATTCTTTACATCTTTCTCCCATATAAATTTTAATATTTCCACTACATAACCCTTTATAAACAAACCCTTTCTTCAACCATTCAGTCAGTGCCTTTACAAAATACGGTCTTTGGCAATCCATTAATTTCTTAAGCATTCCATACCTTATACCATCTGGGCTTGATACTGAATCATCATTTGCTTTCCTACTTACTTCATGCAATTTACTAACAGTAATTTATTTTCCAAATTCTTCCCTTTTTTTTTACTTTCCACTTTCTCTTATTTTCCTTCCTTTTACTCTTATACATATACTGCAATACTTATAATTTGCTCTGGTGTTCTTTTTATCACTCCTTTTACATCTTTTATTACCATCATTATATTAATAACCTAGTTTACTATTTTAAGCAAATATGCAGATACCTCCTCCTTTCTTCCTCATAAATATCTCTGCTGAAACAGTGATGCCTTTTTTCTTGATTTCATTTATAGTTCTTTCTTCCATATAAAAACTCTCTCTTGTTTTATTCTCTAAATTCTCTAATACATTTCTATACATTTCCCCATAATTCACTTTCTCTTACTTTCTTACAAAAAAAAAAAAACAGTTTTTATACTTCTTTTTAAATTCAGTCCACCATTCTGACCAGTTTTTGTAGAAGTCATTCAAGGTTATAAGATCCTTCTATAAGTGCAGTACTTCCCACTCTCCAATTTCATTCCATAATTTCTCATTTATTCTTTTTAATCCCTTTCTTGTTTTAGTATACTCTTTCTTCCACAAGCTCCATCCATACTGCTAAATGGTCTGAAAAACCTGTCACAACTATATTGCCAGATGCTACCCTCATGCCTTCCGAGAATACAAAATGATAAATTCTAGATCCAAGTGCCCCCTTCTATAAGTGCATTGACTTTTGTTCCACACAGCTAATTTACCACATCTTATCACTTCCTGTATTTTTAACACCATTCCCTTTCTTTTCACATTTTCACCTTAAATCATAATTAACATCCCCTACAATTATTATTTTCACCGTGGTCTACTATTTGATAAAGATTTTTCTTTACTCTAGTTATATATGCATATAATGCAATAATTCTGTGAGCATGTTTTCTCCACCTCACATTCATGACAGTTAACCTTCCCATTCTTATCAATGCTACATGTAATATTTCACTTTTTTGTTACACAACACAGACACTCCAGAACAATATTCACTTCCCAAGTTCTGCATTATATCTCTGTCCCATAATTTTTCTGTTTGTAGTCTTTCTTCACTTGTCAGGACTCTTACATCCTCTAAAAGAATAAGATCCACATCATGTTTAGCACACTATTCCAGTATCCCCACCCATCTTACTATGTTAGTAATATGGTTTGCATTTACTGAAAGTACTCTAAAATTATTGCTTTTCCTACTTTTTATGTTTAGGGGAAATATTTTTAAATTTTTGTTGTTTTATTTTTACTCTTCCCCCAATTATTTTCCTGTGTTGATGTACAAATAATCCGTTGTCTTCAGAATCAGATTTTTCGCTGGCTAGAACTTCAAAAAAATATTAGCATCGATCATTGATCTGTCTTCCTGCATGCAATCTCTCTCTCCATATTTTTCCACTCCATATTTTTTCTTCTGCAGATTCTTCAACTACTTCACCCTCTCCTCCAGCCTTTTGTTGTCCTTCATCTTGTATGCTTTCTTTCCTTGCCCCTTAATTTTCATTATTTACTGTTTGTTCTTGACGATCCATTCAAAAGTGACCCCCCCCCCCCTCTGTTATACAACCTACACCCAGGGGCACACCTTCTTACATTGTACCTTGTCACAATCATTAATTACATGAGAAAAGTCCCCACAAACAAAACATGATTTAGGTTGGCCAGCATATCTTAATGTCCTCCAATGACCAGCCAGAAAAATAACACTTGTCATGTGTTTCACTATGTTGTTGTCACATTTCAAAGCAATTTCAAACTTCAACACTCCATTCCATAAGTTTCCTTCATCTCTATTTTTCACAATATCATCCACAGTTCCACAAACACACACACCCTGCATGCATTTTTAACATTGTTTTCTTCCAGTTCATCACATCTAAATCGTAACAAAAAAATTTTTTTAACATTTACATTAGTACCAGAAAACAAATTGTTCCAGAGATAAATTCCCATTTTGTTACACAGTTCCAGAAGATTTATCATCAGTCTATCGGTTTCAAATGTTAAGTTACAAAAGGTTTCTGTCCCAGTATGTATAAAATACCTATTTTCTTGAACTTTAAACCCTGAACAGTTGCTAAATGATCCCATACACGTGTCTATTACAGTGCAATTTTTTTTTGTTCTTATTCTCATAGACAGCCTTCTCTTCTTTTTAAAAACAGTTTTACTTACAGTTTCTTGCTGCTCACCTTTTTTGTCTGCTCTCACTGCTGCATATGTTTTAGTTACTGCATTATCTTCTGCCACAAAACCAGACCCTTCTTAGTTTGTTGCTGCTTTATGCTTTTACTTTCTGTCACTGCTACGTAAGTTTTTCCTGCTGGATTCTCCTTTGCCTCTTTATCTGGTTTCTTCTCCACATGCTCCACACTTTCACAAAACTTAACTGCCATTTCACCTCATGAAACAACAGAACTGTCACCTGGATCATCCCGCTCCATTATTTTTATTCTATGATCAGCACTGACTGCCCCTGTCCATGAGTGATATAGGTGCCACCCCTGGGATGGTCACCCATCCGTTTGTCAAGGTTGCACTTGAATAGGGTCATAGAGGAGCTCTGTTTCTCATGGAATGGGAAACTATTACAGAGGAGTGGCAATCACTGTGAGATACCTCTGTCTCTCCAGCATATTCTATTAATGTCACAGGCTAGGTCAAGATCCCTTGAGTGACTTACTCTTATCCCATTTGATTTGTGGATGTTCAGTATTTCCATTAGGGCAGGGTGCGAGACTGCTGTGTAGGCCAGGCACATACTGCCTCTCAGCAGCCTGTGTGATACAGAGTACAATGACAAGGCTTTCAATCTTTCCACGTACGTCATGTTTTGGAGGCCTTGGATTCTCTTGGTTAGAAACTTCTGTGGTCTCTCCAGTTGCTGCAGGTGTCTGGTGAGGTACATACAGAATGGAGCATTGTACTCAATTAATGGTCTGATAAGGTCAAGTACTGTGGAGCAATAATCTCCCTGGTCTTGGATGTGATGCACTTGTTTATGAGATGTGCAATGTAGAATGTTTTTCTTACCACTACAGGCACATGATGATTGAAGTTTAGATTGCTATCAACCTGTGTTCCCAAGTCTCACACCACTGAGTTTGAGTTCAGAGGGGGGTTATCTATATCATACTTAGCAGGGGATACTTCTTTGCCAAAGGGGCTAATGAAGCTTTTTTTGTGTTAAGTTTTAGTTCATGACTTTGGCACCAATCATTTGTCTGTGTCAGCCCTTTCCGTAATATGTTAACATCATTGGAGGAGTTTACAGTCATCTGCAAACTTGGTAAGCCACAGGCCATCTATCTTCATTTGGACTTCAGAGAATCAGATTCCAAACAGTACAGGACCCAGCACAGATCCTTGTGGTTGCCCACTGGTAACTGGTCTACTGGTGCAGGTGGACTCCCCAACTTTGACAGAGTTAATTCTGTTGGTAACCTAGTTTGCTACCCATCTAGTAAAATAGGGGTTAATTCCCAGCTGTGAGAGTTTTTCTGTGATACTTGAATAGGGGATTGTGTTAACAGCCTTGGCTAAATCAAGATAGGTGGTATATACTGTTTTTTCCTCATCCAGGGCTTTTATGACATTCTCAAAGAAGTCCACTAGGTTTAATAAGCAAAATATACCCTTGACAAAACCAAACTGGGGTCAAAGGTTTAAAGGTTACCTATATCCTTGTTGATAAAGTCTATGATGATTCTTTCCATGGCCTTGCACACAATTCTGGTTAGGCTTGGGGGTCGATAGTTCCCAGGGTCATTGATGGACCCCCACCCCTTGTGCAAGGGGATTACTGTTGCTGTTCTGCACTTTGCCAGGACAAGCCAGTTCTCTGGCTATGGTTAAAGAGAGTGCCAAGTAGTTCCACTTGCTCTTGTTTTAGATTGTTTAGTAAGCAGCCTGGGATCTTATATGGTCCTACAGAGACCATGTTTTTAGCCTTGGAGAGTGATTGTATGACCTGTTCTTTGGCGGACTTGTATCAGGAATGCTTTGGGGTATGTATGGTGGGGACAGGAGTGTGCAGTTATTTCCAAATCTGTCTGCTAGCAGGTTGGAAGTTACTTAGGTTCAGTGTGAATGGTACCATCCACTATAAGTTTGGCACACAGCTGGGCATTTCTTTTTAGGTGTCAGACATAGCTAAAGAATGTGTTATGATTGTCTTAACTAGGAATGCTAATTTAGACTCACAGCTAGCCTTAGAGGACTTAACAAGATATCTGATTTGCTTGTTCAGGCTGTGGAGGGTATTCTTCCTCTGTTGAGTAGGTTCCTTCATGTTGTTAGATATCAGTTTATTTCTTTTGTTGCATAGCTTATTTATATTTAGAGTCCACAGGGTGACCTGTAATTTTGTGAAGACCTGGTTTTGTTCCTGTTGGGTACAACCAAGTCAATGCATTTGTTTAAGTGGCTCTATAGGGCATGTGTGTATTCCTTTGCATAGGAGTCATTGTTGGCTATGCTGTCAGGGTCTTTGAAACTTTTTTGACCATCGATTAGTAGGCAATGGTTTGCTTTGGAGAATTTTTTCAGTTTATTTTATTTTTTTTTACTCCTATGGGGGTGTCAAGTTTGATCTTTCTTTCAAACAAGACAAGGGGGATGGGCTAGATGGACTAGGGTTTGCTTGTGAGACTAACAGATGTAGCTATTATGTGGGGGGCTAAGTGTGGAATACTGCATCAGTGCCTCCGAATGCGCAACTGAGTTGCTCGCTAGGTAGCATTGAGCAACTGCATTGTGCACAGAAATGCAGTGGAGCTAAGTTGAATTCTCTAGCATGTATCAAGGGAAAACTGTTTCTAAGTGTTTGCGTCTATACACAGAAGAGATAAACTCCACAGCACTGTGCACAGCTACACACAAACATGGTGCTTAAACACAAGCAAAGTTAAACAGTTTTAACACAAATTAACCAACAGGAAAGCCCAAAACTGAGCAGTTTTCCAGCAGTCCCCAACTCAGGTGGGTCCTGGGCTACACACTTCTTCAACAAGGGTACAGGAGGGGCTTCTTAATGTAGGATGGCTGTTTTTAGTTCTCAAGTAATACCAAACAGCCTAGATTCAGCAAATCTGAATCTAGCCTATGCTATGAAATACAGAAGTACTAGAAATTCAAAGTACAGAAAAAAAACAGTTACAGCAGTAAAAACAGCAAAAACAAAGCAGCAATTAAGCAAAATGTGATTCCAAAAAGTGCAATGCAAGCATAAAATATACTTTTTTTTGTTGAACACAGTGCATTTAGTTCAGATTCACTCCAGATCTCTTTTCCAACAAAGAAAAAGCGGGTTTAAAAATGTATATGGCTACCCAACTGTAAACTTGGTGTTATTATGGACTGCCCAAAGAAGAACTCGTATTTTGCAAGAAGAACTTGATGAAACTAGCACTGAAACAAGCCAAGTCTTTAATGCTTAATAAAAAATTGTACTGAAGTGGTCTTTGAGAAACAAGTCTATCATACTGATTAACACATAAATTGGATTTTTCTTAAAATCAACAAAATCATTATAGAGATCTAGCTACCTTTGTCAACAATCATCTTTTTTTTTTACTTATAATTAGACATACTTCTGTCTTAGCTAATTACCAGTAATAAATATTCCAGGCCTAAGGAAATCATAATCCACCCCCTTTTATCCTCTTATTATGGCAATATAAAATGCAATGCAGTACAACACAGCTTTCCGAATGCACGTCTCCAGACATCTTATTGAGCTAGAAAGTCTGCAATGTTTCATTACATTACATTTCCTACCTTTCAAACAGTTAAACTCCTTTATCTATCTGGACAGAATAAATACCTTTTCATTTTTTTCTGTCTCACACCAGCTCCTAAGTGGTCACTTTCATCTCACCTTCTTGGCTATAAACGCTCCTGTCATATTTGAGTTCCTCTATTTAACAAATGCTAATACTATTAAAAACCCTCGCTCCAAAGACTTCAGCCTTCATTGCAACATAGTAAAGATTTTTTGGAGATAATTTCCTCACCCAAAGCATTAACTGCCTAAAGACTAAGTGGCCCTTTCATGTTAAACAAAGTGACACATTGTTCTCCTTGAAATTCTCTATTGACAGCTACTGTCTGCCATAAGTTTACTTCAGGGGTAAGCAATATGAGCCACATTCAGCATCATGGTAAATCTACCCATTACACTCAATGGGTTATATAGTTAAATTCTTTATGGTCAGCCAGATCACCAACCTAAGATTAAGCTTTGAGATTATCAGCCTGTTGACTTTTTTCCACTTTCTGTTATGTTACTAGCATTACAGTGACCCATATCCACACTGGCTCTGCCAGCCAATCTCAATACCCTGAACTTATTTTAGTATGTCAGGGCTGGTTGTGGAGCTTAAGGGTATTCTAGGGACCCCAGGTGTCTTGTTTTCTGCCTGTTTTTTTTTTTTTTTCTTGTATGATCTAACCAATACTCCCTACCTCGTGGCAACATGGTAATGTCTGAGAGGCAGGCATACAGTGCAGACATTGCAGTATAACTCCCCACCTCTGTGGTAACTCAGCCAGGTCCACCTCACCTCCTCATTTTTTCAGTATTTACTCTTAGCCTTGTGTTTATAAAATTTCTTATAGAGTCTTTCATAGAGTACACTAAATTAATTTATTTCAAGCATATTAGTAACAAACTGGTTTCAAAATCATCTGTTCTGTTATATCACATTGTTAAAATTTGCCTGCATCACCCAAGTATAGAATAATTGTGATTAGTCTGACTACTGAGCATTCTGAAAATCTTAATTCTTCCTCAAGCATCAATATATTTTCATTCCAACACCCCTCACTTTTTAACCTTAATAAAAGATTTCCTATCTTTCAAAAATTATTTCAGTAATCTCGAAGTCACCCCTGATAACTTTAGCTATTTGTTCACCAACACTTTTTTAAGTAGAGGAACTCAAGTAAGACAGAAGCTTTTATAGCCTCGCCCAGAAAGAGATGGAGAAGAAAACATAGTACCTGACATGATATAAAGAAGAATGAGAATGTATTAATTTCCAAAAATCTGTTAGATTTTGCATACACACACACACACACACACACACACACACACATATATGTATATATATATATATATATATATATATGTGTGTGTGTGTGTGTGTGTGTGTGTGTGTGTGTGTGTGTGTGTGTGTATATATATATATATATATATATATGTATAAATATATATGTGTGTGTGTGTGTGTGTGTGTGTGTGTGTGTGTATATATATATATATATATATATATATATATATATATATATATATATATATATATATATATATATATATGTGTGTGTGTGTGTGTGTGTGTATATAGTTTGTTCCAGTGATCAGATTTTGCTGATCCCTGGGCTTTGTCTTGGTTCCTGTGCTTCTCCATTTTCCTTGTTTGGTCAGGGGGAAGTTTCTTTACTCACCAGTGAGAGTGGGAAGTACTGAACTGCCTGTTTGTCCTCAGAAGAGTGGTTTAAGGCAGTAACTTGTAGTTTATTGGCCATTTTGGGTCATTTCCTGTCTTTTCCAGCCCCCTGCTATAAAGCACGCTTTAGCGCGGAGTTGCCACAGGAGCACACAAGAGCAGCGGCGGGTTAATCAAGGTTAAACTATTCGGGCTACCTAAAGTCCACTCTTCAAATTTTCCCTTAGAACAGCTTTCCTTGAACTGTACTGCTGATCAAACCAGCGTATTCTATATCTAAAAAGTTCAGCTCTACTTGATTCCTAAGTAGACTATTCTCTATCTGTAAAGCCTAGCACTTGCTCCTAAAGTACTTTTTACTTTGATATAGCACTTTTAATATACATAGTACCCCACCAGCCTAAAACCCCTTTTTCGATCACCCACATCCCCCGAAGTCTTTTCAAACTCATCTACATAAAGTTTTTGTCTATTCCTTCTAGCATGTCGAGGGATCAGTTGCTAGTGTCCTCTCCTGCTCAGCTGGTGAATCTGGGAATATTGAGGTAATGTTACAATGCCTCATGTACACAGACAACCCTCTCCTTCTCCCACAAAACACAAATACATGCGAGAGATGCAACTATATAGCCAAACTGGAGGCTGAGCTCTCTCAATATAGGACTGGCAAGACCAGAAAGGAGGAGAAGTTAACCACACACACCACAAACCCAGTCTCACATAGTACTATCACAACTTCAAATCATACACATAAACACACAAAGACATACTCGGAGGTTCTGATCAAAAATCTACCAAAACAGCAGAGGCCACCAAAGCAGACAACCAAACAACTGCCACCTCAGGACACAACACATGCAACACATAGACCACATAGTCAGTGTGCCAAACAGTCACAGCCCTTAAGGCCAAACACAATGCCAGACAAACTCGTCATTGGTGACTCCATAGTCAGACACACTGACGTCCCGCTCACCAGATTGAGTAAGGAGAAGGTCACAGTAAGCTGCCTGTTGGGCGCTAGAATCCACCACATAACGCAAGCACTCAGGGCTCTCAACAGCAGGTACAAGTACGACTCAGTCATTGTCCATGCTGGTGTGAACGACCTGAGACGTACCTCCCTGGACTACATGAAAAGAGACATAGAGGAGCTCTCTGATTATGTAGCCCAGGCAGGTATGACCCTGACCTTGAGCAGTATCCTACCTTCACCAAGAATGATGCCACAATACAGAGACAAGATGATCAGCTTTAATAATTGGCTTAAACTCTGGTGTCATTCAAAGGGATCCAATGTCTGTCTGCCTGGGATGACATGCTGGACAAGCCACGCTGCTTCACAAGGGATGGCTTGCACCTGTCACCCCTTGGCTTCCGGATATTGGCAAAGGCTCTTGCCACCCCCATAGTGCCTTTTTTAGGCAAGGCTCAAATTCTAAACCTACCACCCTAGAACACAAAAAAGGAAAAAACTAAGGGTAATGCTGCTCAATGCCAGAAGTCTCAACCTCAAGATGCACGCACTCGAGGCCCTTCTCAATATGGAGAACATCGATGTCTGTGCTGTGACTGAAACCTGGTTCAAGGCTCCTGAGAGCACCCCAGCACTATCAGGTTTTACCTCATATCATGCGTTCCGGCCCCAAAATCCGGACAACACCAAGAAAGGAGGGGGGGTGTCCATATTCATCAAGGACATCCACACCTCAAGGTTTGTGGAAACGCACGATGTATCGGAGACCATCCAGGTGCAATTAACCATAGGCAAGACTGCTCTGCAATTTGTAGCATGTTACAGGCCACCCTCTCAAACTCAGGAACCTCACATAGCTTTCCTGAAAACACTGGAGGGGATAAATGTATCTCCAGACACCATCATACTAGGTGATTTCAACTACCCGAATATAGACTGGGATCACTACTCAAGCCCCAACACTCTAGCCCAAAGGTTCCTGGAGTTCATAAACTCAAATGCCATGGAACAACTAGTCACTATCCCCACAAGAGGAGAAAACATACTAGATCTCATCATCACGAACATGGGGTCAAAATGTTCAACACCGGAAGTATACCCCTCACTGGTGAGATCAGATCATAAACTAATCTCACTGGAAGTCCACATCGCGCCCCCACCCCAGATAAAAAAGACCACAGTGAAGAACTTCTCAAAAGCCGACTTCACACTTCTAAAGACTAGTGTGGTCTCTTTCAAGGCCCCCGAGCCTGCGGAAACCATTACTCAAGCCGCTGAATCACTAACAAATGCCTTCTACCAGCACCTACAGGACTGCATGGATCAGGCAATCCCAAACAAAACAAAGACTCTTTGTACCAAAGGCAAGCGTCCAGTCTGGTGGACCCCAGCCATAAACAAGCTCTACAACAAAAGGAGGAAGCTACTACAGGATAGAGCAAAATCCTTAAAAGGGAAGACACCCTTGATCATTATAAGTAAAAAACTAAGATCTCTCATAAAATTATACAAGGCAAATTTTGAGAGAAAAGTTGCTAAGGACTCAAAAGACAATCATAAGGCCTTTTTTAGCTATGTTAGAAACCTGGGAGGAAACTCCCAGATATGCTCAGAATTAGTTCAAAATGATGTAAAAATCACTGAACCTACAGACATTGCCAACATACTGGCTGACAGGTTCAGTGCAAATTCCCCCCCCCCCCAAAAGGAGAGATATCTATACCAGAGGATTGTAGCCCCCCAAACATCTCAAACGCTCAGGTGAGAACTGCTCTCTCCAAGGTGAAAAACACAGCATCCATGGGACCAGATGGTGTCCCCGGTTGTGTGCTCCACGAACTCAATGAGGAATTAAACCCGCAGTTAGGGCAGCTGTTTAATCTTAGCCTCACCTCAGGATACGTACCCAAGGAGTGGCGTACGGCAACTGTGGTCCCACTTCACAAAGGCGGTGCCTCCACCGACCCTGGAAATTACCGTCCCATCAGCTTGACAAGCCTGGTCTGCAAAGCTATGGAGAGGATCATAATGGAACTCATAAATAAAGACATAGGGGACTTGCAGACATTGGATCCAACCCAGTTTGGCTTTGTCAAAGGCAGATCATGCCTTTTAAACTTGGTTGACTTTTTCAAAACAGTCACCAAGGCCATTGATGAGGGCAAGGCAGTCCACACAGCCTACCTTGACCTGGCAAAGGCTTTTGACACAATACCCCACTCAGGTATCATTGAAAAACTCACCAGCTTAAATGTAAACCCATACGTCACAAGATGGGTTGCAAACTGGCTAAGTGACAGAACCCACAGGGTCAGAGTTGCTGGTGCCATGTCAGACTCAAAGCCTGTCACAAGTGGTGTCCCACAGGGCTCAGTCCTGGGCCCGCTCTTGTTCGGCATCTACTTTTCAGAAGTACAAGCAAACACAGGAGGGTTATGGCTGACAAAGTTTGCAGATGACTGCAAACTGGGCGCCATAGTCGAGAACACATCTGACACAGATATCCTTCAGAAGGGTCTTATAGAAACGGATAACTGGTGCCAGAGCCATGGCCTAAAGTTAAACGCCAAAAAATGCATAGTCATACCCTTCGGGAAAAACAAGGTTACCACCATATAGGTGGCAATCCACTAAGCACAGAAGAGGTTATCAGGGATCTGGGGACCCAGGTTGACAGTAACCTTTCGTTTGACACTCACATTGCCAAAGTAGTTAGGGAGACCTTCTACATTGCCCACCTGATCATGAAGGGATTCCCATCTAGATCAAGGGAGGTCATCGTTCCCCTGTACTCATCACTCATCAGACCAATGATTGAGTACAATGCCCCATTCGGAATGTATCTGACCCGACACCTGCAGCAATTGGAAAGGCCCCAAAAGTTCCTCACCAAAAGGATAAAGGGTCTCAAAAATATGTCTTATGCTGCCCGACTGAAGGAACTCCAGCTCTATTCAGTCGCTTACCGTCTGCTCAGAGGTGACCTGTGCCTGACATACAAGGCCATGTCCAACCCGGAATTGATGAACATACTTCACCTCAAAAAATCTAAATCCATCAGAACTACAAGGGCAAGAGACTTAAACCTCAACACAGCTATTGATAGGAAGTGCTGGAGGGGCAGATTCATCACCCAGAGACTCCCTATGCTGTGGAACAAAATCCTGGTACATGTGAGGCAGAGCACCTCGCTGGCTTTGTTCAAGAGAAATCTTGACCAATGAATGGGAGATCGCAGGTATACCCCAGGGATTACCTCAGTGTCACTGCTTGACAGAGGCACAGCAAAATAATGGGCATAGTATCCTTCAAACTAAAGGGGTGGCGAAAGCCACAAAACTCTGGGCTAGGCTTATAAATGCCCTTGGGCAGATAGCCAAGTATGAACCTATGAACCTCTGAACCTATATATATATATATATATGTGTGTGTGTGTGTGTGTGTGTGTGTGTGTGTGTGTGTGTGTGTGTGTGTGTGTGTGTGTGTGTGTGTGTGTGTGTGTGTGTGTGTGTGTGTGTGTGTGTGTGTGTGTGTGTGTGTGTGTGTATATATATATATATATATATATATATATATATATATATATATATGTGTGTGTGTGTGTGTGTGTGTGTGTGTGTGTGTGTGTGTGTGTACACACACACACACACACATATATATATATATATATATATATATATATATATATATATATATATAAAACTGAACATCTTTTACCCACCTTATAATCTTGCTGCATCTTAACTGAATTGACAAACATGATTTCTTCTTCTTACGTAACCAACCCCCCAACTAAAGAAATATGTTTTCATCATATGTTGTTTTTCTACGCCTCTGCATCTCTTAAACTGAGTAATATTATTTCTAATGGTCATACCTGAGAACTCCCTCATGGGGTCTGCCATACTGACCTTATATTTCACAGTAAGGCTATTTTCCTCTCCAGTGAAGGGAAGTTCTTGTTAAACAAAATGGGCAGGCCACTGTTCTTATCTAGCCATTGACTTGCAGTGGCAGTATAATGGGTCTTTGATTTCTCTGATTGTCTTTGTACAGTAGTATTATTATATCTTTAGAATTATTTTTCTGTATTTTATTACAACAGACCTATGCATTTTTTCAGTATTAAATGTTCTGACATACCTTCAAAATTACTTACTTCTTAAACAAAAAAAAAGAAGGAGCAGTGTCTTTGTTAATCACAAGTCACTGACAATGCACAGTTCAAAGTTTAATAATCAGTCCATGTTTTCCTTCTACAATGACCACCCGTGGACTTGAAAGAAATTACTTTGATCTGTGTTAGAAATTCAGATACAGCTTCCCTTCCCATAACCTGTTTCTTAATCAACAGTGTAAGGTAGTAAATAATTCAGCAGTAATAAGAAGAATATAATGAGTTCATTGACAGCTAAAATTGTTAACAGAAATTTCTAAAGTAGGTAGAAAAAATCAAAAGAGGGACACATATTTAAATTATAAGTCATTTATGTGCAGCAGTAGTCAGACTGGTTTAATGAGTAAAAAATCAGCTTATGAATAGAACATTTAGTTAGAGCTTTTCTTTAAACCTATTATTGGTAAGTTTCTTTTCTCACTTCTATGTAATGTCATTTATTATTTATACTGTCGCTACCTGCTTAATATTAAGCCATTAATGAAATGACAGAGGTCTGCAATTTCCAACCTAGCACCTTTTGGCATCCTTACAAAAAGTTGTTATGGAAGATGTCTTTCAGTACACTGTTACACAAGGAATTCATAATGGCTTATCATTTTAAAGTAAACTAAAAAAGGAGGTAGACTACTGTATTAAATTAATAAAAAATTAGCTGTTACGTCAAGACCAAACCACACATTTTATTATTTTTCAGCAAAATCAGAACTTCATCAGATCAGCCTTATACAAATCCTTGTTCAGTATGTTTAAATATAAAAATAATGAGTGACATTACAGTTAAGTAATAAATTACAACAGAAACATAAAGCATCTAACTAAAAAGTCTAATGGCAATTAAAAAAATTTACATGTCATCAGCAGATATTATAAATTAGTTTCCCAGATATTTAATGTGCTTTTAATTGATATATGGTTGTTTAAAACTAGGAAAACCCTGGAATTTAATTTCATCTGTTAAAGTAATTCCTTATATTCATGCCAGTTCTTCCTGTTACCCATTCTTAAAGAGACACTGACATTTTCCAATCAATCAATCAATCAATCAATCGATTGATAAATAAATAAAAATCTTTCTAAAACTTTCACACATACTTCAGAATGCATAAGGGTGATGTGCAGAGCTGTAGTAACTACAGAAGGATAAAATTGATCAGTCACAGCTTGAAGTTATGGGAAAGAGTAGTGGAAGCTAGGTTAGGATGGGAGGTGATGACTAATGATCAGCAGTATGGTTTCAGGCTGGGAAAAAGCACTACAGATGTGCTGTTTGCTCTGAGAGTGTTGATAGAGAAATATAGAGAAGGTCAGAAGGAGTTGCATTGTGTCTGTGTGGACTTGGAGAAAGCATATGATAGAGTGCCTAGAGAGGAGTTGTGGTATTGTTTGAGGAAGTCAGGAGCAGCAAAGAAGTATTTAAGAGTGGTACAGGATTTGTATGAGGGTAGTGTGACAGTGGTGAATTCTGCAGTGGGAGTGACAGATGCATTTAAGGTGGAAGTGGGATTACATCAGGTATCAGCTCTGGGCCCTTTATTATTTGCAATGATGATGGACAGGTTGACAAACGAGATCAGACAGCAGGCCCCATAGACTATGATGTCTGCAGATGATACTGTGATCTGTAGTGAGAGTAGGGACCAGGTTGAGGAGACCCTGGAGAGGTGGAGATATGCTCTGGAGAGGAGAGGAATGAAGGTCAGCAGGACTAAGACAGAATATATGTCTGTGAATGAGAGGGAGGATAGAGAGGATCTACTTTAGCTCAGTGAAAGATCATATGATCGAACGCTGTTAGATATAACACTAAGTGTCAAACCAGCAAAATAGCAAACGGCCGGAACAGCAAATTTTTTCCCAGGGAAAGAAATAACTGAGCTGGCCATTCGGATTGTGCCATTTCCTTCACTGTAGTGTGATCTCGGAATTGGTATATTGAAGTAGGGGGTGTGGGGGCTATGCCCCCACCTTATTTAGTGTTTAGTGTCTTTTTTTAGCGGGGAACAGCGATTTTTTTTCCTAGGAAAAAAAATTACTGTTCTGCTTGTTCGCTGTTTTGAGTTTTCGAGATTTAATGGTCGATATAACAACGTTCGACCATCTGATATAATCTAATATAGACCTGGATAGAGGAATGGTGAGGATACAGGGCGTAGAGTTGGTGAAGGTGGATGAGTTTAAATACTTGGGATCAACAGTTCCGAGTAATAGTGAATGTGGAAGAGAGGTGAAGAAGAGAGTACAGGCAGGGTGGAATGGGTGGAGAAGAGTGTCAGGAGTAATTTGTGACAGACAGGTACCAGTAAGAGTGAAAGGGAAGGTCTACAAGATGGTAGTGAGACCAGCTATGTTGTATGGGCTGGAGATGGTGGCATTGACCAAAAGGCAGGAGTTAGAGCTGAAAGTGGCAGAGTTAAAGATGTTAAGATTTGCATTGGGTGTGACAAGGATGGACAGGATTAGGAATCAGTATGTTAGAGGGTCAACTCAGGTTGGACGGTTTGGAGACAAAGTCAGAGAGGCGAGATTGCATTGGTTTCGACATGTGCTGAGGAGGGATGTTGGGTATATTGGGAAAAGGATGCTAAGGATGGAGCTGCCAGGTAATAGTAAAAGAGGAACGCCTAAGATAAGGTTTATGGATGTGGTAAGAGAGGACATGCAGGTGGTTAGTGTGACAGAGCAAGATGCAGAGGACAGGAAGAAATGGAAATAGATGATCCACTGTGGCAACCCCTAATGGGAGCAGCTGAAAAAGAAGAAGATGTGCACCATTCTCAGAACCTTTGTTACTTATGCTACATTCATGCACATATATCTTCT